>NW_007778319.1:1882-3292 GCF_000696425.1 Galeopterus variegatus
GATGACATCCAGACCTAAAGGCTTAGGTCTGGATAGCTCAAAGAGTTTAGCATGGGATTCAGAGGCTTTTATGTGATGATAAAATATTTATCAACATGAATCCTACCTATCAACTGGTTGTTGCGGTTATGTACAACTAAGAGCATGGTTTATAGAAATAGATATCCTTGTGATGAGTGAGGTACTTTATCACAAATCTTCATTTGCTAGTTTAATTTGATGCTAGTTTTTCTTTGATTTTCAAGAAAGCTTTAAAATTTCCCCCTCACTTGTGATGCTTTGGATTTTGAAGCTTTTCTCTGATCTCTTGCCTGACGGCCTCTCATGTAGCTGGTTCAGTTGGAAACCTTGACAGGAGGGGTTTCTGATTGAACAAGCCAGCCCTCAGCTCTTGTAGACTTCTCCAGTCTCTGGTGCTCAACATGAGAGAGAAAATTGCTCCTCTGCCACGATCAGACCCAAAATGAAGAGAAAGATGACATCTGCCTGTCTGTGTGTTTCCCCTTCCCTCGACTCCATTCCTCCAAACTGTAGAAGTTGTATTATCCTTGATGTAGGTCTATTTTTGGCTCTATTTCCTTGGCCCTTTGTAGCGTTAGAATAGACTTTCTTGTATTATAATTATAATATAGTTAGATTTATTTCTGACTATTTAGAGGTTTTTGAGGTAGACTTGCTTTCAACTGTAATGGGGCCTTTTTATTTGAGAACAATTTGAGCACATTTTAGAACACCATTTAAATGCAGGAATATAATTCCCACACATCTTCAAACTGGATTTTAAAAACTGCTGACTTTAACTCCATGGGAGCTGGTGTCACTGTTGAGACTATCAAGGTGACAGGGCCCAGGAGGTGGCTGACAGAGGAGGTTGTCACCAACGGCCCTCTGCGGCTGGGTGTGTTTGCCCTGAGCTGGTCTTATCAACAGGGAGTGGTGTTCTAACTCACTTGGGAAGAAATTTAAGCTCCATGAGTCTGCTATCTTTTGGTGGTTTTCAGGCAGTTCTCACGAATACAGGGCAACCGCTTATTTTAACACAAAATACCAGAGTCTATTTGAGTTACTAGTTCTTTTTTTTTCCCTTTTTGTCTTTTTTTGTGTCCGGCAACGGATCGCAACCCTCAGTGTCGCGCCCGTACCGGACCAGGACCGGCAACGGGATCGCAACCCTCGGTGTCACACCTGCACCTCGCTCAGCCAGTGAGCGGCCGGTCTGTATGTGGGATCCGAACCCTCGGTGGGAGCGCCGCCGCGCCCCCAAGCGGCACACTGTAGCAGTGCGCCACCGGGCCGGCCCTGAGTTACTAGTTCTACTTGCTGAGAAGTGATTGCCTTTCCCTGTACTGATTGTAGAAACAAAATGGGTCCCCAAAATGTGTGTTCCTGGCTACTTTCTTGACAAAATCC
>NW_007778320.1:0-513 GCF_000696425.1 Galeopterus variegatus
GGGCGACACTGAGGGTTGCGATCCATTGCTGGACACGGAAAAAGACAAAAAAAAAAAAAAGTGTTTTAAAAATAAATACGTAATATAAGATACTGTGCAAGAGAAAGAACACTGATAATAAAGGGAGAAGGCCTGCAGCCCAGCTGGCTGGGTGATTTAGAGGCAGTTTGTTAAGCTCTCCAAAACTTTCTTTGCTTATCTTTAAAAAATCATCTCATTGTCATCATCTTCATCATCATCATCATCTCTGCTCTAACTCTTCTACAGAGATGATGTGAAGATTGCAAGAAAGCATGTGTCTTTTAAATTATTAAGTGCCATGCAAATATAAAATGATTATTGAAAAATATATTTAGGAACTTGCTTTAACCTAGGCAGTTAAATACAATAATTTTCACCGAAGGACATGATTATGTTGACGATGTAGTGATTTGAATGTTTTTCTTTTAAGCAAATAAGATCTTGTGGAATCTTGGCAACGTGAATGTTCTGGTTATGAGTTAGGCCACTTTC
>NW_007778320.1:2143-3292 GCF_000696425.1 Galeopterus variegatus
TTTTTTTATATGCTTATATGCATTGGAGTAAAAGCATAATTATTTAATTTGTTTTCAAGGTGCTGCTAAAATTGCTTTAAAAATTATGCATAATATACACATTAGGATACATACAATATGGGTATTGGTTCTACTTAAAAAATAGGAAATTTCCTTTCCTCTGCTGCTGGACCCCATTTCTACTTTTAATGTCCTTTTGAGTGATCCAGACACGGGGTTTCCATTGACTTTGACGAATGGTACCCTTTAATTAGCTCTGTGGACTGCAGAGACAGAACACTGGATTGAGTTTTCCACTTTGTCCTTTGCTCACTAGCAAAGCTGAATTTTCTAAGCACAGTTGGCTCACGGTAATGATAACATAGTTCTTTGGAAGAAGGTAGATTTAAACTCTGCTAAAATGCAGTAGAGCCTTTATTAAATAGTTTCATCTGTTCTAAAGTACAAATAGTTTTCTGAAAACTAGCAAACACACGGATTTTACATTCTAATGTGATTTGCAATCTTATCCTCTAACACTTTAAATACACTGTCAGCCAAAGGCATTATCTAAATTTGAGACATTTTGTGCTGTGCTGTAATTGTAAGTGGTTACTAGGAATTGGATTAGACTGAGACACAGTTTCTTTAAAATTAGAAGCATTATCCTATGATTTATGTCCTATTATCCAGACAACACATTTGTATTGAGAGGTCCTTTCATGGCAATGTCAATTCATCCACCAAATGACTGTAAACAAAGACGAGACCCTGAAAGCTGTCTCTAAGCAGCTAAAATAGAGCCCATTCTTCACAGCTCGTTTCTGATATAAAAGACAGCCTGGTCAGATACTCAGAGTTTACGGGACTTAAATTTGCATCAAATTCAAGCTGGTGTGGTTATCTGCATATTCTCCTCCAGCAGTTGGTGAACAACACTTTTGTAGGTGGGCTTCTCAAAGTAGCTCACAGCTGAACAGCAAGGGAGGGAGATGAAAGAACTACAGGAAGTGGTTACAAAAGCCAAAATGTAAGTAATTACGAAAGGAAGGGAGGGAGGGGCAGAGGGAAGGAAGAAAGGAAAGATGGAAGGCAGGAGGGAGGGAAGGAGGGAAGGAAAGGGATGAACGGAGAAAGGGAGGAAGAAACAAGGAACAAAAGAAGAAAAGA
>NW_007778321.1:0-2004 GCF_000696425.1 Galeopterus variegatus
GGTCCGGTGCGGGCATGACACTGAGGGTTGCGATCCGTTGCCGGACACGGAAAAAGACAAAACGGAAAAAATAATAATAATAAAAAAAAAATAAAATAAAATTAGAAAGTCATATATCCATTCTTTAGGCTACTTAGATAGATATTTTTTGTTTTTCCAAGACAAGCAAAACTGATTATTATTAACTGGTCACTAACCTTACCTACAATGTAATGAGATATAACTTTTCTGCACAAACTTCAAATTCACATGTGTTAGCTTCAGTCATAAAGTTAAAACATTCAGAAGGAAAAGAAGAGCATTCTTTCTCTTTCTAGCCTGGAAGAGTCAAATTAAAAAATCTAAGTATGGGAATCACTCGGTGATTCATGCCAGCGAAGGGCATCCCTCCATAATTTGAATACTGTTCCCCATTTATCAGATCAGTTGATTGTTAGAAATCATAAACCATAAAAAGACATTGCTTTTTCTTGCTTGCTTTTGTCATTTTTCTCTGTCTGTATAATATGGATGAGGAAAACGTCTTTTCAAATATTTTTTGAAAGTAATAATACTTTACATTATCATAGCTCTTCACAATCGTCAAAGTGCTCTCATACACATTATCCTCCATACATACTGCCAACTCCGGGGCTAGATTGCCCAGTATTGAATTCTGGTTCTACCACCTTGTGTGACCTTGAATCTGGTTCTACCACCTTGTGTGAGGAAGTTGCTGAACTTCTCTGTGTCTCAGTTCCCTTATCTATAAAGTGGGGATAATGATAATTCTTATACTTTGCAGGACTGCTATGAGAATTAATGAAATAATATGTGAAATACTTAAAACAGTGCCTAGAACATGCTGCACCCACGATCCTGTAAAGGCAGGATAGCAAGTTACCATTAGGCCTTTTTTCCAGATACAGAATCAAGTCTCAGAGAAATCAAGTGACTTATCCAGAGTCATAGTTAAAAAGCAGAATCAGAACTAAAGAATCCAGGACTAAGAAAGGATCGGGACTTTTCACTACCTTGTGCTATATCATATCACACAGTACATTTTTCATGTTGATATAGTTCAATATGCTTCTAAAGACCATAATCACTACTCTTTTAAACACTTAAATACTCAAATAATCTTAGGCAGCAAACGCTGGTAGCCATGCTGAGAATGAATTTTTTATCTAAGATACCTGCATTTCTTTTAAGTATTTTAGGAGCAGAAGTGAGTCAGACTTCTAAAGAGAAGTATGCACTGAATAATTAGGCTGGCTGGACAAGGTGAACCTGTCATTAATTTCCAAATATTTAGAATTTCTTCTAAACAGCAAAATGAATACCCCATGAAACTTTACCACATGTGTTATGATTTATGTTGGGCAGTAGAAACAGTATGGCATTTAGAGTCAAAATTCAAGTGCCAGTTCCATCTCTTCAAAGCAGGGACACTAGACAATCATATCATTTCTGTAGGCCTCAGTTACTTATATATCAAATGAAGACCTACCTCACAGGGTTGTTCTGAGAAACAACTTAGGTTACATAGGTGACAGTTTTGTAACTATAAAAACTACACAAAATGTATTAACTTTACTATTAGATACTTAGATTACACTGAAGAATAATACTGAATATTCATTCATTTATTCACTCACTAACCATTTTCTTTCACAGAACATTGCTGACACGTGTCTTCCAGTGCAGAAGTATCATCCTGAGTATTTTGTGTAATTATTTAAAGTGAAAATCTGGATTAAGAGAAACGAATTAAGAGAAATTTAGGTAATCTGCATAGTATCTATTCTAGTACCATATACTTAAAGGAGACAATAAAATCTGAGCACAAGAAATAAGAGAACAGACCAAGTGACAAGCACATTCATTTTTCTTTCTTATTTTAAATTAAACAATAGTAAAGATTTTCGATTAAATCACAAGGAATTCAGTGAACATATTATCATCATAGCAGTAATCATGACAATATACGTGTGTGACACTAAACAGTTTTCAAAGCATTTCACA
>NW_007778321.1:3064-3292 GCF_000696425.1 Galeopterus variegatus
CATAGCAGTAATCATGACAATATACGTGTGTGACACTAAACAGTTTTCAAAGCATTTCACAGATATCATCATAGAAACAGATAAATGTCATTCTGTGTGCTCACAAGATTATTTTAACATGCATAAAACTTCCACTCTTGGGCAAGTCCCTTAACTTTAGTGTCCCAATATAAAAAATGAAGTTAGATTACATAATAGATAAGGTTCTTTTGTAGTGCTATTACAGTT
>NW_007778322.1:0-3292 GCF_000696425.1 Galeopterus variegatus
TGTGTGTGTGTGTGTGTGTGTGTGTGTGTATACATGGGATATTACTGGACAAAAGTTTTCTACCTTGTATCGTAGTCTCAGAAAGGTCTAAGTCACACTGAATTGTACAAACACTAGTGTAAAGTTTGACAAACCTTGAAGATGTGATTACACAGTTTTTGGTGAAATGGAAGACCAGTTCTGGAGACTTATTAAATCAATGTGTTTAGGCAACAGAAAACAAATGTAGCTCTCTGTCAATAAAATTTTATTTGGGGGAGATCATCATAATAGTTCTCTGTAGAAATGATGAAAATAGAGCAACTTGAAGAGAAGTTAGTAAACTAAGTAAACATTATGTCTTTAACAAAGCTTATCATTTGCATATCCTTTACTTCTTATTTAAGACTCTTGCAACCAACCTTTTAAAGGCCTCCTTTACCTCTTTGTTCCTAAGTGTATATATAAGGGGGTTCAGCATGGGTGCAATGATTCCATAGAAGAGGGAAACCATCTTTCCCCGGTCTTTGGAGTTGTGTGAAGGTGTTTGCAGGTACATGGAGAGAGCTGTACCATAAAAAAGTGACACCACAATTAGATGGGAGCCACATGTCCCAAATGCTTTTTGTCGACCTTCAGGAGATTGGATTCTCAAGACTGCTTGAGCAATAAAAGCATATGATATAAGGATGAGTGTCAGGGGTATTAGATGGAAGAGCACACTAACAAAGAATAGTTCAGCCTCATTTGCTGTTGTATCAACACAGGACAACTTGAGCAGTGCAGGGACTTCACAGAGAAAGTGATCTATTACATAAGGGCCACAGAGTGGCAGCTGGAGAGTCAAGGTAGACAACCACACTGAGTTACCGAAACCAGTAATCCAGGATGCAGCTGCCAACTGGAAGCAAAGCCTTTGGTGCATGATTACTGAGTAATGGAGAGGCCGGCAAACAGCTACAAACCTATCAAAGGACATGACTGCCAGCAGAACACACTCAGTTGCCCCCAAGGCCAGAAACATGAAAAGCTGGGCCACACAGCCACCATAACTAATTATCTTCCTGGTGCTGCATAAATTTACCAGCATTTGTGGAACTGTACTTGTAGTATAGCACACATCTAGAAATGACAGATTGGTAAGAAAGAAATACATGGGGGTATGGAGTTTGGAGTCCAGGCGTGAAACTAGAATAATTGTCAGATTGCCAAAGATGGTAACAATGTAAGAAATCAAGAACACTACAAAGAGTGGAAACTCCAGCCATGGTTGATCTGAGAAACCTAACAGAATGAACTCCCGTGGAATGCTCTCATTTGTCCAATTCATGATTAATGTTTCAACTCTTGGTTTCCTGAAGCATAAAATTTAAGAAATCAATTAACACATATTTATTGACTATTTCAATTACTTATAATCACTTTACTACTGGTTTGAAGACATAGAACTAATATTGCTTGTAAGTTGAAAATGTTCACAATTAAGTATTTCTAAAACAATTTTTCTGTATCTGTATCAGCACTTCAAAAGCGAAAACCAAAACTTAAAAAGTAAATTCCTGATTTAAACAACTTTCATAAAATTTGTTCTTTGATTCTTTGTCATTTGGTTAATCTTTGTTTGTACTATTTTCTGCTTACACAGCTATTATTAGGAAGATTCCACCATAATCCCTACCTCATTACTTTATCATTCTAATTTCACAGTGTCAAGGAGATTGCTTTGTCATCTGAAACAATTAAAATTATTTAGACCACCCCAAAACTATGTAGATAGTTTCTAGCAAATTATCAGATGTGTTTCAAAGAAATGTTTTTTTTTTTTTTCCTCTTAGGACTTCATAGAATCAGAGTAAAAAGATATTAGTAGCATGGAATTTGAAACCAGACAAACCTGGGTTCAAGCCCCTACAATATAAGTCATTAATTATATAATCCTGGGCATGTTTCTTATTCTCTATGAGCTTCAGGATCCTCACCTACGAAGGAGCATAATAATGCCTTCCTTGTGCAGTGGTGTGAAGTGCACCAGGAAAGAAACTATAGTCATCCAACTCCTCTGAGATGCTCAGAGAGGAATTGCTTATGATTTGCAAAATTCTAAACATCCTAGAGTAACCAATGGAAAACGACTCTGAGTTGAGAACTTACCTTCCCATTCCCTCCACATCTCTGAAGCCATCAACTTCAACAATGGAGGTAGCAGTAAGTATCTGATGTGAAGTATAAATGTGATCTTTAATGTGAATTGCCTGGCATAGTGCCACACAAGTGAATAAATGTATCACATGATGCAGGAACTCCAAGATGTTCAGGGCAGAGGCTATTCAGAGCCCTAAATTTGCTGGAGGTACTAATATGAGGATACTTGAAAAAGTTCATGCAAAGATTTGTATTATCTTTTTTTTGTGCGTCCTTTTTGAGACCGGCCACACCGCTCTCAGCCAGTGAGCGCTGTGAGCACACCGGTCATCCCTATATAGGATCCGAACCTGCGGCGGGAGCGCTGCTGCGCTCCCAGCGCTGCACTCTCCCGAGTGTGCCACGGGCTCGGCCCTGTATTATCTTTAATTCTATTTTTCCAGGAGCTTTTTGAAGTACTCTCATGTAAGTCAAAGCCACCAGTAGAAAATTTACCTACCCAGTCATCTACCTAACTCTATCCTCTATTATTTTATTATTTTGCTAATGTAGAAATGTAAGTTTAATAACAGAAATATAATTTTTGAATTACCATTCGATGTATATTTTAATTTGCTTACTTATCCTATACCTCTTAGTACAGAGTGACAGGGAAAGCTTTTGTAATCCCTCAAAAAAGTTCCATTCAATGCAGCTGTCAATAAAATGAGGTATGTGATATTGATTTAAATTCAGATATAGATATGAATGTACAAAAATATTCAAATCTTCAAGGGAGAAAAGCAGGCTTCTGAACGTGCACTTAACATGCTCCCATGTGTTTACATAAGGGAATATAATATACATCATTATTTACATACATACAAAATTACCTGCAAGTGTACAGAAGAATTAAAAGTTGTTACCTCTGGGGAGTGGGAGTGGAGAGAGCATGTAAATCAGACTTTAATATTTAACTTTACTCCTACTCTTTCTAATGTTTAATAAACAAATATTATATTTTTATTTTTAATGAAAAATTATTATCTATTATAAAATAACTTTAAATGCACTCTTCATTTACTCGTAGTCTGCATTTTACTATAAAGACCAGCATTGCGGGCCGGCCCAGTGGCACACAGTGCTACAGTGCGCCACTTGGGAGCGTGGTGGCGCTCCTGCCGAGGGTTCG
>NW_007778323.1:0-942 GCF_000696425.1 Galeopterus variegatus
GTGGATGGAGTCCTGCAGAAGCGAGAAGAGCAGGGAGTAAGGGACGGGAAGCGAGAGCTGGAGGAGCAGGGGATAGAGCAGCCCCATGAGCGGCAGAAATCTCAAGGGTGGCTTTGGACGTCCCATAGATGGGAGAATCTTGTCGGGTTACAAGGAGATTCTATGGTCCTTTTCAGCCAGAATTAATTATTTGCAACCTGAACAAATTTACTGTGAAAAGAACAGGCACCAGTAAGTCAGGCCAGTCCCCCAGGCCATGAATAAACATTCATGCCTGAGTCAGCCTCTTTCTTACACCTTTTTTTTCCAGTTACCTGAGCCAATTTGGGTTGAATTCTCTGCCACTTAGCAGATGAAAGAATCCTAATTTACGGAAATCAGAGAGCATAGATACCATTACTCTCCCATTGTACAGATGAGGAAATTGAGGCATCACCTCCTTCTAGCTTGTTACTCTGATTTTTGAGTCTGTTGCCTTCATCTTTATCCCAGACATCTCTCCCCTGTTCTCTCCCAGCCAACAAAAAGAGAAAGAGGCAACGCTAACCCCCCAATAGTCAGTTTTGGGTCACAAGAGAGCCAGGGAATTGTAGTCTTTATTCCAGGCAGCCAGGTTCCCTGCCTCTGTAAGACATGAGGGAGGGATGCTCAGGGCACCCAGCAGTCTCTGTGCAGCTCAGAAAGCCTGCCCTGTCCCCCCACGGGGCAGCTGTGAGTGCGGGACAGATGACCTGCAAGCCCCTCACCAACATGACAGGGCACATTTATCACACTGGCTTGGACAGGTCATCCCCGCAGGAGAACAGCACTTGGGTCTGGGCAGGATCAAGCTTTCGGGACAGGACAGAGGGAAAGGCATGGAACGATGATGGGGAACAATATCCCAAAGGCCTCTCTGCCCACTTCCTGGGCCTCCAGGAAACCCTGGGGCCTTCCCTGGGT
>NW_007778323.1:2688-3292 GCF_000696425.1 Galeopterus variegatus
AGGAGATGCCCCAGACCACGGAAATAGCCACTGTCCCCTGCCCCAGTGTGCAACAACCCCCGGGACACCACATGTGAGTGAGCCCAAAGGAGGAGAGCCTCAGCACAGCACTCGGGCTTCTGAAGGGTCCGGCCTAGAATTTACGATACGATGAATGGAGGAGGAGGAGGGGACCCCACAGTTATACATGCCTCAGACCTTCAAGGAGGACCCAGCGCCCCTGCAGGCTGAGTGTCAGGACCACTGCTGGGCTCTGCGTGGTCAGAAGGAGTTGCCAGGCTGTGTAGACACCGCACCAGCAGCCTGCGATGTCCACACAGCAGGATTCTGCTCCGCAAAGGCACCAGATGCAAAGCTCACCTGACACGAATACTCAGTTGCCTGATCGCTGGAAGTTGTCTTCCCATATTTATTACTCAAGGACTGAATCGCTGAGATGTACCTCAGGTCACGGCCATTCGCCTTTGGTGAGCAGGTCAGGGACAGGTGAAGGCAGCTGCAGCCCAGCTGGGGCAGACCCATCTCCACAGCACAAAATGTTCTGCTTGGGGCCGGCCCGGTGGTGCA
Organism: Galeopterus variegatus; assembly: GCF_000696425.1. Classification (NCBI taxonomy): domain Eukaryota; kingdom Metazoa; phylum Chordata; class Mammalia; order Dermoptera; family Cynocephalidae; genus Galeopterus; species Galeopterus variegatus. Next base: position 3,256 of record NW_007778323.1, read on the forward strand.
CTGGATAGTGCGCCGCTTGGGAAGCGCGGCGGCGCTC
>NW_007778324.1:0-3292 GCF_000696425.1 Galeopterus variegatus
CCAAACCTGAAACCAAGAGTTAAACCACTCTCTGCAAACTCCACGCTAACCTACTGGAATCCTATGACTTATCTGGACATGCTAGAAGTGGTTTGCCCAAAGGCTAAATTTCTGACACTAAAAAGATATATTCAATAGCCTTACAGGGTACACCCAGAATTATATGTCACCAAAATTAACAGAACTCACCTCCTAGCTGAATGGGATGGTTTACATTCATCCATTTGGATTTGGGCAAGGCCACCAACACCCCTTTCTCCCTCTTCATCAGCTGCATAGTAATGGTATCCCCAACAACATACTGATGTGACTCTGTGGCAACAACACTGTAACATGGACGTTTAGATGTAGCAGAGCAAGGAGTTAGCACACTGGGGTCTAATCTAGAAATTGTCTCAATCTCACCTCTTGAGATCCTTCTTATGCACAGAACTGTAACAGATAGGACATTTACTCCAGGTTTTCTCACTCAGTGAAAGATAGTGCAGGATGCATGCCCAGCAGAAGATGTGTCCACAACGGGTTATCTTGGCTGCAGTAGGTGGATACAGGCATATAGGGCAAGATGGCACTTCATGGCTACAAATGCGCTGAAACAAAATGCCACCACAAGTTTTACTGCTTTCAGTATTGACCTAGAGATTGTCAAAGTTAAAGCTTCTCCTCTCTCATCCCCATCCCTGTACCTCTCTACTCAACACATTTTCATAAAATTGTTTAACAATGCAAGTATCCATATGACATAGCATTTTAAGCAAATCATTAAGAAAACCATAATAATGATTTAACATAAGAAAACAAATATATAACAGGTATTTCGGGGGTTTCTACATTAAAGGAATGAGAATCACTATATGATCCTCTTTACAAAATAGATTTAACATGTAAGCATACATAAAGGCATAAAAAGGGTCTAGAAGTAATCTCGCAGTAATTTCCAACACAGGAGTTAATGAGACTTTTGCTTTATGTTTTTTGGGGGAAGTGGGGGGGGGGGGCAGCTGGCCAGCACTGGGAGCTGAACCCCTGACCTTGGTATTACAAAGGCCATGCTCTAACCAACTAAGCTAACTAGACAGCCCTTCCATGAATTTATTTATCTATCTATTTATTTATTTATTTATTTATTGGCAACTGGCTGGTATACTGATCTGAACCCATAACTTTGGTGTTATAAGGCTGCGCTCTAACCAACTCAGCCAACTGGTCAGCTCCCTATATTTTTTTAACCAACGTACATAAAATTAAGTTTTATAAGCCTTCTATGTCATTCTCAGATGATTTTATGAATTTTCACAATAATGGGAACCCAAGTTTTGGGGTCAAAAACCCCTGTTCGTCAAAATAAAAAGTGCCTGTCATTTTTAAAGTATTCTGTATCAGACACCCTATTAAGATCAGCAAAGAGATACCTAGAGTTCATAACTTCAGTAGAAAACAAATGCAGCTGTGGCTTCGACAGAAGGTACAGCTGTGTGGCTCATTCACCTGCCACAAGGCTGAGGCCTAATTTGATACTGATCACTATAAATGACTGGCAATGAAGCAAGGTACATGTAATGAGCCCGCCCCAGATGAGATGGGTAAGCAGAGTCCCTCAGAGCCCCTAGCTACTACTTCCCAGGTGAGGAGCTGGTAGATAGAACCTCTTATACACCTTCAGATCAGAGCCTTCTACATCCCATCCCTCCAGACCAATGCCAATTAGTCACAAAATGAACTCCAGGAGACACCAGGGACTGACCTTTGGGAAATGTCTACAATAAGGCCAGGCAGAAAAGCACATCAGCAATAAACACAGCCAACGGTTACTGTATCACCACAATCCATTTCTTTAGTTCTCTCTCCTATTAACGGCTTATAGGTTTGGCTGAGCCATTTACTCACCACTTGTTCCACAAAGTCCCAATTGACTAAGGTATCAGGATCAGCAAAATGAGCTGTGTAGTCTTGGTCTTCAGACACCACAAATTGGCAGCTAGAAACGAGGAGGAAGACAGGTCAAAGACAGACTATCAGAATCCACCAACAAGCCCTCAGCAGTCATCATCTCTTCACACAGAGATCAAATGCAAGCCACTAGCCATGGTTTGTGAAACACTGTACCAGGACTTCAGCCTCAGTTCTGAGCCCTGGCTTTAGAAGGAATCCAAGGACTCCGTGGGTAGAAGTCTAAATCTATGAACTGTTTCTTCTGCTTCCAAGCTCAGTCAAGTTCCCTATAAGCCTCCCTTGAACTAAAACGAACCCAAACGGTGGCTCCATCAACCAGAGTAGGCCAGATTTCCTCCCTCACCCCTCAGAATCTCAGAAAATGGCAAGGCTTCAAGACAGCAGAAAAGATGTTGTTGATCATTTACAGACCAGTTTATATAAAGTACAAAATGGTTACTTCAGTCTAGATCCAAGGTCAATTCTTACATTATGACAAATGCCAAACAAAAGGAAACAATAGGGAATCAGTACTTGAACAAATGTATGCCAAGCACTTCAAATTGTCATTCAATTTCTGGCTGGCCAATTAGTTCAGGTGGTTAGAGCACCGCCTTATAACACCAAGGTCAAGGGTTCAGATCACTGAACTGGCTGGCTGCCAAAAAAAAAATTCTTCTGTCTTCTCTGCACTGGGAACAGCTCTCCTGCCAAAGCCACTCACCCCCTGAAAGTGCATGCCTACTCCAAATTTGTCTCCACCCATTACTTGGTCAGGAGCACACTGCTGAGCTGACCCACTGTCTACAGTGGTGCTGAAACGACCAAGACACTGACAGATGAGAGCCTCAGCAGCTTGGCAGTCCCTTGTCCCCTGACTTCACTTGTCCCTAGTCATAGCTCCAAACCAGTGCCATTTCAAGGGACATCAACGCAACAGCCGAGTTCGATGGGGCTGCCACAATTGGGGTGGCTGGCTCTGGAGCTAGAATTGGGACTATGCTTGGGAGCCTCGTCATTGGTTATGTCAGGAACCATTCTCTGAAGCAACAGCTCTTTTCCTACACCATTCTGGGCTTTGTCCTTTTGGAAGCAATGAAACTCTTTTGGCTAATAGTGGCCTTTCTCATCCTTTTCACCATGTAAAGGAGCTGTCTACACTTCCCATAGTTCTTTCTCTCGTGTCTTGTCTGCCCTGTATGTTCCTTTTCTTATACCTCCCATGGGAAAAGTGTTGGCTCACAGCTCGACAGAGGGAAGAAAAGTACTATATTAACAAGAAAAAAAAAAGAAAAAGAAAATTTCTTTTTTTTTTTTCCTTTTTGTCTTTTTTACTGACCAGTAACGGGATCGCAACCCT
>NW_007778325.1:0-1324 GCF_000696425.1 Galeopterus variegatus
GGTGCCTGAGTTTTCTGTTTAAAAACTGTGATCACCAAATGCTATGCTTGTCTGCCTCTGTGTCCCATGGTCCCAGCTGGAGGGGTGGGCCCCACAAGGTTACGTCAGCCTTGCTTTAGAAAGGGGAGCACGTGCACAGCTCAGGCAGATGGGCCCCTGGCCTCCAGGGCCCCAGAGGCTGAATTCAGAAGCCTGTTGCAAGAGTCCTCCTCAAGAAATCTTGAAAAATGTTTCAATATGTTAAGAATACATTAGTTAAACTGATGAAATAAAAATATTACATGAGACACATTTAGAAGTCTAATAACAGATAATTAATTTTAAATGTTAAACTTAATGTTAATACACATGTTAAAAGAATTATGTCAACTTATGCAAGTTTATTATGGAGGCTACTTTATGTTTAATTCCAAAAATAGTGTATCCTTCCAATGATTTTATCTAAGTATCCTTTAATTTTTTATTTATATTAGCACTCAGTTGAGCTAGTAGACACTAAATATACCTGTGGGTATATTTCAGTTATACTACAAATTTAAATATAGCACCATTCTTTCGGTGTCTTTAACTTAAAGTTTGTTTTTCAAAAGCAAAAGATGTCATTGAACTGCAGTAGTAAATCTATTAGGGATTAGGCTTCCAGATTTACATGTCTTATCTTTCATATTCTCTCTTTTGTTTGGTTTATTCTTTATTTGAATCTCTAAAATAAATTAACTCATCTCCGCCTGGATCATTCTTGTTGGACATGGTGCGATTCCATAGAGGCATTTTTAAAATCGAGGTATATGACTTCTCATTAGTTAAATAGTTTTAACAATTAATTGATTAGATTTTCATTGTTGTTGTTCATTTAGCTTAATGTGGTTGGATACTGTGGGCTGTTCTGGGCTCACAAGGTCCTAAAGGAAGGCACAGAGCCATAAAAATGTGCGATGCTTCTAGAGTAGTTAAATAAAAAATGTTCCCATTGAGTGAAAAAACAAATAGGCTAATCCTGTGATTATTTTAACTTTAAACATGACATGAGTTTATGGCAAAGCTCCAAGAGTTCTTAAAAGTTATAAAAAGTGTAATCAAAGTAAATATTAGCAGCAGAATACTACAAAAGGCAAAACTCACAGTCGTCCTTTCGACATCTTTCCCTGGACTCAGTATAAGCACGTCCCTCACATCTCATGGAGACGCTAGCCTCACACATGCAGCAAGCACTACAAACAGTGGCTCTCTGTGTTCCAACCTTCTGTTCCTCCTCAAAACTTAAAAAAAAAAAAAGTTGAAAAACAAAACCAGAAACAAAAGCCCCATTGTTCTGAGCTGGGCT
>NW_007778325.1:2937-3292 GCF_000696425.1 Galeopterus variegatus
AAAGGTGGGCCGAAGGGGGAAGGAGATCTGACTGAAGAAGATCTTGGCAGAGGTTTTGTACGTCCAGAGAGAGGTACCAATTGATCCCCCAGCTCCCTGTCACTGCCTAGTGGAAAAGAGCCTGGGTAGCAGAGCCCTTCCCCTGTCATGACAAATGTTGGATTCCCTGCCACAGGGGAGCCTGAAAGCCACAGCACCTGACTTCTCTCAGTCAGCAGATCTTCACCATGAGGTCAGAAGAACAGAGAAGCCACACAGGCTGTCCTTGGCACTCGGGTGCTGGCGACTAGACACTGTAGGGTTTGAGCCTCCTTCTGCCCTCTCCCAATCATCCCCAAAGTTTCACAGACAGAAG
>NW_007778326.1:0-638 GCF_000696425.1 Galeopterus variegatus
CACTGACTGTATGAAAATACTCATAATACGTATAACTTACAGAAGATGTGCATCCAGAGTATATAAAAATTCATGCATGACTAGCACTACAGAGAAAATTGGCTAAAATACTTCAGCCTGTACTTCACAAAAGACGATATATCAATGGCCAATAAGATTGTAAAAATATCTCAACATAATTAGATAATATGGAAATTCAAATAGAACACAGCTACTATTCCACACCCATTAGACTGGCATTAAAATTAATTAAGACACAAATAATAAATAAATGAATAAATAAATAAATACTGACAACACTAAAAGTTAAAGAGAATATGGGACTTCATTCTGTCACATTAGTGATGTGAGAGGGAAAGGGAATCAGGCTTTGGAATAGCTTTCTATGTCTAGTACGTATCCAAAAGCAATGAAAAAAAAAATCATTTCACAAGAAGACTTGTGCTAAACAATTTCTGGTCTCTATCACAAAGCTAAACTGGAAACAACTCAAATGTTCATTAACAGGAGATTTGACACACATATTTACAATATTTATAATGTGCCATACTACTCAGCAATTAAAAACCAGAGAAATCGGCCGGCCCGGTGGCGCACTGCTACAGTGCGCCGCTTGGGAAGCGCGGCGGCGCTCCCGC
>NW_007778326.1:2328-3292 GCF_000696425.1 Galeopterus variegatus
GTTAATTAATCAGACCTAGGATCAAACCCAGGCTTGAACCCTTATCAGAATCTTCCAGAAGGTTAGACAAGTTACCTAAACTTTTTCCAGCCTCAGTTTCCACAACAGGAAAATAATATTATCATTCTTGTATGTTTTATTGGTGGGAGAAGAAACAAACAAAATAACAATAGATGCATAACAAGTGCTCCGTATACGTAAGTTTCCCCTTCTTTCTCAAGGCCTGGGTGAGGAGCATCACTGTCCTGGGGTGGGACAAATTAAACGTTCTAGCTCAGAACAGAAAGAACTCACTCTTCCTCACCTTGTTTTTCTCTTCAGTCCCTCAATGGATTGGATTGGATGATGCCCACTCATATTGGCAAAGGTGTTCATTTTTACCAAGTCTACCTATTCATATCCCAATTTTTTTTCCAGAAACTTCTCACAGACACATCTAGAAATAGTATTTTACCAGCTATATGAACATGCCTTTGCCCAGTCGAGTTGAAATATAAAATTAATCATTACAGTATTGATGGTGTTAGCTATTCATATCTGCTTAAACTTGATAACCACGCATCACCACGTCACATTCCATAATGAAAGTGATAACAAATCATTTTGGTTCAACAAACCAAACCTAAGCACTGCCATGACTTGCTAATATCAAAGGATATTGTAAATTGGAAAAACAGAGCTTGAAAATGTCAGCATTCATTCTTCCTGTGAGCACATTTGAAAATTCCATAAGATTATTGACCCTAGTCAATGTGTTGTATCGCCTCAGTTGCAGATCTTGACAAGAACTGAAAATGAATTTGTCATCAGCTGCACTACTGCTATTTTCATAAATTATTTCCAAAATCAAAAAAGAAAAAAAAAGCCAAACAATGAAACAAAAAACCCCAAAACACTTTCATGCAATAAAAATGGCACTGGTTGACCAGTTACTTGGATACGTGAGAGACTCATGATAAAAATA
>NW_007778327.1:0-732 GCF_000696425.1 Galeopterus variegatus
GACACCAGGGACCTCTTACAATTTTAAGATCCAATCAACTTTAAAATATTACCAGCTAAGGTGGATTTGAGCAGGGACTGCAGCAAACAATTGATCCCGGTGTATTTACCGAGAGTATGGATATCCTCCCGCAGTATTCATCTGGGAGTGGGCTGTGGAGATGGGATGGGCTGAGAAGCATTAGACTGCCCAATGTCTTTCCAAAAATCTTTCGACAAAGTAAGTTTAATAAGGAAAATACAGATGCTATTATCTATCTGTCTATCTAGATCCTATTCTTTACAATATTCTTAAGAGTCAGCAAAAAAGAAGGAACTTGTGAAGAGGTCTGCTTCCTCTCTCTCAAGCCCCTGCCCATCTCTGCCCCTCACCCAGGTACTGAATATTCTTTAGTAGTTGCCTGGGACCACTTTTCCCTGGGACTTGGCTCTTTCATACTTTCTACGTCTCCCCCCACCCCAAGTGACTTTCCTGTCACCCACTGGAGGTTCTACAACCTCAACTCCAGTTCAGGGAATGTGGCCTGGTCCCAAGATGTTCCGAGTGAGGGGCCAGTCTCTTACGTCATAAGGAAGGCCTTAGAGGCAAGAGGTGAGATGGGGGAGGACAGAAGCATTATACAATATCCAGCAATTTATCCAGCACACATGTCCGACACATCCCCTGCCTCCCCTGCCGTGGAAGCACCAATAACATCAATGGAGCTGCTGCCCCTGGCATGGGCCTTGCGAT
>NW_007778327.1:1777-3292 GCF_000696425.1 Galeopterus variegatus
AAGGTGGGAGGGGAGGAAATTCCAGTCCCTGACAGGCAGGACCACGGTCAGAGGAGCAACTTGGAACCTAAGGCTCAGGTGGGCCAGACTGCCATAGACGCTCTGCTGGAGGAAGGTCACGCACCTGGGCCCCGCGTAGCAGCCCAGCACCCAGAGAAAACCATGTTTATCTTCCCAGCAAGCAGGAATACTGTTAGAATCACTGGTTTCTTTTTAAACATCTATATGAGGATACTTGCATTCCCAGTCTCTCATTTGGAGACCCTCTGGTTCCCGAAAACTGCTGTGTGCTACTCTCTCATCTCTCTGACTTTGTTCTCCTTTTGCCTAGCCTGCCCGGCTTTGGGAAGGATGCCTCTGCAGCCCTCTGGTTCAGGTCCAATGTCACTTCTCTGTGAAGCTTTGCCCAACCTCTTGTAGGCCAAGCTCATCTCCCCTTCTTGCATTTTCTTTGCACATTGCATAGATTTTTGCTACACTAATCATCATGTTGGATTAGAACATCTCTTCCTTGTCTTTTCCTTGGATTGTCAACTCCTTGAGAGCAGGGACCTTCTATGTCTACACCCCCAATTCCTTGTTTAGTGTCTCTCAAGTAGTTCAAAACGTACCAAATATCCAATGCAAGTCCTCTCATTCTCCCTCAGTCATTGCCAGTAAGAAATGTTTTCTTCCAAGTGAAATCAATTAATCCATCAATCAACTTTGGGTCAACAAATAAAATAATTAGCTTGGCAGGCAAGAGGAATAAGTTCAAAAGATCTATTGTACATCATGGTGACGGTAGTTAATAACAATGTATTATATATTTTAAAATTGCTAAGAAAATAGATTTTAAGTTTTCTCACCACACACACAAAAATGGGAGGTAATGCATATGTTAATTAGCATGATTTAGACATTTCATAATGTACACATATATCAAAACATCATGTTATACACCATTAATATATATAATTTTTATTTGACAATTAAAAAGATAAATAAATAACGTGTAAAAGTATTAACTTGAATCATATACAATCACTAATATTTAACCATTTTAGACCTACAAAAATGGTTCAACCCAATCTGTAATACAGACACCACCCTCAAAGAGGAAAGGAATAAAAGGAAACTAGCATTTGTTGAGGACCAGCTGTGTACCTGTTATTTTACAAACATCATCTTGTTTACTTTAATCCTCATTTCATTCTGGTTCGGGAGAACAAAATAAACATAAATGAAACAAAATATTTAAATGCTAACATGGGTGTTATAATGGGAGAGTAGGATGGGAAAAGAGAATTATCTGGCTGGTGAAGGCTTCATAATGAAGGTGGGCATTAGCAAGCTCTGAAGGGCAGGCTCTTGAGGCAGCCTGGGTCAAGTCAGGTGTAACTCTCCTTTTTCCCATGCACACGCGTTCTGCTTACCTCCCTTATCGCACTCCTCATGTGGCATCCTTGCTATTAACTCACTTGTCTGTTTCCATCCTACACGCTGAGTAGGTCCCTCAAGAGCGGGGGTGATGTC
>NW_007778328.1:0-920 GCF_000696425.1 Galeopterus variegatus
AGACAGCATACAGTTGGGTCTAGTTTTTTAATCCAGTCAGTCAGTCTGTAACTTTTGAATGCGGAGTTTAATCCATTTACATTTAGGGTTGTTATTGACAGGTATTATTTTACTCCTGGCATTTTATTGCTTTTTGATTAGATGTTTTAAATATCTTTGGTTCCTTTCTTCCCCTTTTATTATTCACCTTCAATGTTTGTTCATTTTTTGAGGTGGTAAGATTCAGTCTCTTTCTCATTTGTATTTTTGTTTTAACAGTGGGTTTTGTTTTTTCTTGCGTATTCATAATAGTGGTTATCATTTTGCAAATTCCAGATGTAGGACACCCTTGAGAATTTCTTGCAGGGCTGGTCATGTGGTGGTGAACACCCACAATTTTTATTTGTCTGAGAAATATGCTATTTCTCCCTCATTTCTGAAGGATAGCCTTGCTGGGTACAGAATTCTTGCTGGGTGATTTAAAAAAAATATTTTGAATATATCATCCCATTTTCTTCTGACCTGTTGAGCTTCAATTGAGAAGTCTGTTGATAGTCTGATGAGGGCTCCCTTATGGGTGACTTTTTGCTTTTCTCTTGCTGTTTTTGGAATTCTCTCTTTTTCTTTGAGCTTTGCCAGTTTGACTATAATGCATCTGAGAGAGGATCTTTGTGGGTTGAATCTGTTTGGGGATCTTTGAGCCTCCTGGATCTTTCCCTATACCTGAGAAGCTTTACACTATTATTTTATCAAATATGTTTTCATTGCCTTTTCCTTTTTCCTCCCCTTCTGAAACACCCATGATTCATATGTTTGTGAGCTTCAGGTTTTCTGCTAGATCCCTTAGATTTTCTTCATTTTGTTTAATTCTTTTTTATTTTTGTCTGCCTGGGTTATTTCTAAAAGACCATCTTCAAGATCAGAAATTCTTTCTTCTGCTC
>NW_007778328.1:2709-3292 GCF_000696425.1 Galeopterus variegatus
GAGGCAGCAGTGGCTGCTGGTGTGGCAGTGAGCCACCCTTGCAGTAGCAGTTGCTGTGGTGCTGGCTATCACAGACCACTCATTCAGCACTGGAGTCTGGCAGTGGTAGGGCATGCTGGTGCCATCAGTTGCTGTTGCTGGCTGTCTGAGGGTGGGGGGCACTTTCCGGGGGGGCAGGCATAGCAACAGGTCCTGCTGCTGCCATCATTGGCACTTTTGTTCCTTCTAGTGCGCAGATAGGAACTTTTGCAATCTGCAAAGTTCCAGGTGTAGCGTCCTGGTTTGTAGGGTGATTAAACTGTCATCAGCACATTATGGGTTCATTAACCACCAGGCAAGGAGGAGGTTAGTACTGATTCAGTCTGAGTAAGCAGCATCCTTGGGGCATGTCTCTATTCTTTCCTGCCTCACAATGTCATGTTAATTAAACATTAAAAAAATATAGTTTAGGAAAAGTCTTTCCACTAATAGGTCATTTGAGTCCTATAATTAGAAATATTTGTGTAAAAAACACAGAAAAACTAAAACATGGCCTAAAAATGCTGCTTCTTTAATGTCATGGTCATCTAATATAATCTGGACT
>NW_007778329.1:0-310 GCF_000696425.1 Galeopterus variegatus
AGTATGTAGTAAAGTCTCTCAGCAGACAGACTGGCAGGTAGTTAGAGCTCATCCAATGTTGGGAGGTATTACAAGGTTTTATTGTGTCATGTTACTTTCTAAGTATAGATAAAATTGCTAAGGTCACAGTTGCCATAATATGCCCTCCACTTTTAAATATGCCAGTAAATTTTAGCAATATGCCATTTAATTTCAATGAGCTGTACAATCAATGTCCTTGTGATGCATTAGGATATTTTCTACAGCAATGTTGATTATTAGAATTTTCTTTATAATTATTATAGATTTATAATATTTTTAGAAAATGTCT
>NW_007778329.1:324-3291 GCF_000696425.1 Galeopterus variegatus
GTTGATTATTAGAATTTTCTTTATAATTATTATAGATTTATAATATTTTTAGAAAATGTCTAATTACAGTTATTATCTTCCCTACGTAGTAGATATGTTTTACTTCATCTTTTTTTTATATAGCTTTTGGAATTTGCATAGAAGCTTTCATGGTATTGATATAGGTACTTAGTGATTACAGTTATTATCTTCCCTACATAGTAGATATGTTTTACTTCATCTATTTTTTATATAGCTTTTGGAATTTGCATAGAAGCTTTCATGGTATTGATATAGGTACTTAGTCATCTTCTTGATTATTTATGTGAATGTAAAGGAAATGTGAAGAAAAAGTAGAACACACAAAAATAAATTTTTCTCTGAAATTAAATAGCGCCAAATGTTCGGCATTTCCCAACCCCTGTGCTCTGTTACAAACCATAAACAAGTCACCAATTATCCCAATGATTATGTAATTTTAAAGGTTTTGATAATAAATTTTATCCAATAAGAAAACTCTATAAAGATATTCAAATTTGACCATTCAGACAGATGAAATTCACTAAATCGTATTAAAGCTCCTTTATCAACCAAATCATATTGTTAATACATTGACAATCGTGCTAGATGATTGACTCCAAACTTTCTATCTATTTTTACCATTAACACTTATTAATTTGGAGAAATAACTTCAGAAACACATTATTAACTTCCCTACAAACATGCCTTTTCTTCCCTTCTTTCCTATGTCTTATTTTAGCTGATAGAGTACAATGTCGGGTGTCAAGGATGGAACAAAAGCCCTGGTAATAGGGAGATGCTTAATAAAGTGTTTGGTATGAGACTTTCAAAAACAGTTTCTTTTTATTATTTTCATAAGAACTACACCTACTACTTGATTAGACAGCTTTTTCTGTGACAGCAAACCACAAAATCTTAATGGCTTACAAGAAGGCTTTATTTCTTGCTGACAGGTTTGCAAGCTGGGTGCACTCTACTGAGCCAGGCTGGGTTCAGTTGTTCCATTCCACGTCTTTTCACTGGGAGACCCAGGTTCATGTCCCAGACTACATGGGACATGTTGTGCTTATGGCAGCGGGCATAGTTTTCTGAGAGATGGAGGAGATGCATGTAGTGCTTATTAAAGTCTCTCCTGTTATTACCACACTGTTCCTTCCACAGCATTCCATAGGTCAAAGCAAGTCATATGGCCAAGCCCAAAGTCAGCAGGCAGGGAATTATTCTTTGTCTACAGGAAAGCTATGCTGAAGGAGGGGATGAGTAATTGTGGACAAATAATGCAATCTCCTGTAGTATATTATTTAGTATATGACATTTGGCCTTAAGAAATACCTAGATTCACATTTGAATCATTAGGTCTTTTTATGTTCATGTAGAGTCATAGACTTTTAGCATTTTAGAGGTAGAAAGAACTTTGAAGAGTCTGTAATCCTATTGCTTCATTTTACAGATAAAATAGTGTGACCTGAAAATGTTAAGTGACTCTTGCCCATGATTAGATTCTGTTTGTGGAAAAGATGAATGTGAAACCAGCTTCCTGTTCCCCACAACTAATGCATTATGCTGCCAGTTGGTTAATTATTTAGTCTAGACTAGGAACTCTCTGAGAAGCGAAAAAAGGTGAAAATTCCAATTCAGAGTGGAAAAGCTAAGAATTTACCATAGCTCTCTTGTCAGCCTAGAAATATTTCATAATTCAATTTTAGTTCTGCCAAAATTAATCGACCATTTAAAGTGAGCTGGATTCTACACCAAGCTCTACAAGTGAAAAATATGATGAAATGTTAGCACTTCACCAAAACCACTGAAAAAATAGGAAAATAAGACAGGGAAAAGTACAGTTAATATTTATATGACTATCAGGATACATAAAATAAACAAAAATAACTAAAAGTATTACAATATGATTAGTATACTGCCTGAAATAAATACATAAATATCAAAGAGTCTATTAAATATTAACTGATGCTTAAAGAATTAATTTTCTTTGGAAACATTTGGTTAAAATGATTAACAACATCCTATTGTGCAGTCCCCTTTACAGGAAGTGAGCAGTACTACGTGAATGCAGACAATTTTCAAAGATACTATAAAACTGATTATATATAAGGAAATTGCACATTTAAAAAACTTTTTAATCTTTTTTAACAATAAGAAACTATATTCGTAAACCTCAACATTCCTATAGAAAGAATAATTGTATTACTGTTCATAAGCTTAATTTTTCATTCTCTTAGCAAATTTGACTACAAATATTTTTTCAATATTTAAAAAAATAATTGTCTGTGGTTTCATGCAGGTCACATGGGAAGCAAACAATAAACCCTGGAGAATAATTCGTGTCTACCTGAATAATCCTCCAGGTTAGGAACAACAAGAAGAGAATGATTGAAAAGGGGAGCTAGTTTGTATATTAAGGATACATTCTGTGCAAGACACAGAAGTAGTAGATTAGTTTATATGAAGAGTCTCAATTGTAGAGGAAATGTGTAAAGTTGGGTAACAGAATGATATTTCACTCTTAGCCTCCAAAACAATTTAGAAACTGCATCATCAAAATAACTTGAATGAATAAATGAATGGAGGAAATATATTTAAGAAAACTCTAAAAAAGAACAGAGAATTGAAGAGATCAGCAACTTCTTCATTTCCCAAATGTTCTGACATTTTTGCCTGGCTAATTCCTCTACAGACCTCATACTCTTTAGATTTTAGTTTTTATTTTTGTGGCAAGCTTTCCTTTCTCACCCAAGTCTGGACCAGTGGCTGCTCATAGCACACTGTACTTGCCCAAGGATAACCTATCTGTAATACAGTTCCCGGCTTACTTATCTAGTGCCACCTCTACATTCTTTTAGCTTGATAAAGGAAGGGACCATGTCAATTTTATCTGCTATTCTATTCACGGCATCTGGCACAATTCCTGGCTGGACATAAGGTGTCCCAAAGTATTTATTGATTGACCAA
>NW_007778330.1:0-583 GCF_000696425.1 Galeopterus variegatus
ATAAAAATAGAAAATAATTTTCTTTAAAAAAATTGATTTTATTATTATTTGGGTATGGCAAGGCCGACAGGTCAGGAGGGGACTTCCATTGATAAGATAGTTTGTTATTCACAGGTCCAACAAGAAGAGGCACACCACACCATGGGGCCATCGGGCAAGCATTGGGTGGAGAGACGTGGGCAGGAGTCTTTCTAGTGGTTTCTGTGGGGAGGAACATGCAAGGCTGGGTAAGTAGGCTTAGGATGGGCAGGTGTGAATAATTGCAGCAGGTTCTGCTGCCCAGGGGCTGTCGCATAGTTGCCGGTACCTGCCTAGGGGTGATCAGGTCAGGGGACAGTGGCCTCGAGTGTGTGAGCCCATGAAGGAGGTGGTGGGGTGGGCTCTGGCTTGGTGGGTTTGTGTCTGAAAAGTGTGCTCCTGGTGAGCTGTTTGCTCTCTCTGGGCATTGGCTAACCCTGGGAGGGGCAGCCCCTCCACTGCCAGCAAGGTCCCCGTGTCAAAGCATCAGACACAGAGAAGGAGGAGCCATGGTGAGTACAGGCGGGTGCAGGCCCCTTTCCCAATCCTCGGCCTGTTGTGCTGG
>NW_007778330.1:2581-3291 GCF_000696425.1 Galeopterus variegatus
TTGCCCTACTAAAAAAATTATGTGCACATAGTTGGAAAGTCATAAACTTTCTTCAAAAACTCACAAATCATATACCCATGGGTGTGTCAGTGATTTTTAAAACCCTGCACTTCATACTTTTCCTTTGTAAAAAGAGCTATGCATGATACAATTAAAAATAATTTCTCAAACGAGTCCAACAAATAGACTGTAGGAGCTATTCAGCTCCTGGTGCCCTGGTTTAGACTGTAATCTGATGCATACCTATTGCAAATGACTGTAAATGTGTCTGGGTTATTTAACTTAAAAATGAGCAAACCTGGGGGGTGGGTAGGAGAATGGGGAGTTATTGTTTAGTGGGTGCAGATTTTCAGTCTGGGGTGATAAGAAAGTTCTGTGGACGGACGGCGGCGACGGCTGCACAACAGTGTGAATGTGCTTAACGCCAGTGAACTGTATGCTAAAAATGGTTCAGATGGTACATTTTGTGAATTGTATACTTTATTGCAATTTTTAAAACTTAAAAAAAGTATTTAAGGGTAAACTGCCGGATCTTGGTGAGTTACTGCTCCCCACCGTTTAGGAAGTTGAAACATCACCTTTGCCACCTTTTCTGCCCTTTGCTTCTAAACTTGCAGAAAAATGACTGAGAGACACCCTTGCCCTCGACTGTGAAAATACGCTTGAGAAAAATAACAGTAAACTTACTTGGGCTCTAACACACCCTCAAA
>NW_007778331.1:0-3291 GCF_000696425.1 Galeopterus variegatus
AAATAAAAACGATTTATAACAGCCTAGTATTCAAAACTAGGCTGGTCAAGACAGACTCATCATAAGCCTCGACACGTAACTGTAAGTACACATTGAGGGTTTCCTTCCGTCTTGCAGAGCAGGTTTAACTGTGAGATGTCAGGGCCGGAGTGCCAGGAGAAAACCAAAGGACCAGGGTGACACTACCCCGACTCTGGATGACAGGCCGTTTTCTATACGCAATATGATGTAGCTACAGAGAAGAAAACTTCGGGATGTCTGGATATTAAATAGTAACTATAATACAAAAGCAAATATGTCAGTCAAATCCTGCAGAATATGTAGGCAGGTAGGGGAGAAGTGGAGATAAGTGAAAAGTGTGAAGAATGATAAAATTCCAAAAGATGAAATGCTATTACTTTCAAATTTTTAAAGGAAATT
This sequence comes from Galeopterus variegatus, assembly GCF_000696425.1. Taxonomy (NCBI): domain Eukaryota; kingdom Metazoa; phylum Chordata; class Mammalia; order Dermoptera; family Cynocephalidae; genus Galeopterus; species Galeopterus variegatus. The sequence goes on from NW_007778331.1 coordinate 421, forward strand.
AACAACCCAACTTAGCATAATACTGGCAAGAACTCAGAATTTCTTAGCTGGAGGGGGACTTGGAGTTCATCAGTTCTAAACTCCTTGGTGGAGGTCTGCTGGAAAGAAGACTTAAGAAGGACTCATATACACCCTGGTATCTGAAAAGATTTTATTCTCTTAATAAGTATAAGCATGCCGTCAATGACTTAATCCTGCTTATATTATGTATTTGTACAGCTTAAAGCCTCATTTTCTCGGCTGGAAGAGGTGAATGGCAGATCAGCCACTACATTAATTATCCCATATTATGAATAAGTGGGGTATGAATGAGACTTTCACTCATTGAGCTCCATTGAACTTAACAGAGTGATATAAAAAAAATAAGTTAGGGAAAAGATTTTAAATATCACAACGGGTGCTAATTTTGGGAGCTACAATTAGTTTAAAATACAGAGGCACAGCACTTCTAAAGATTGACAACTGCATTACACACGCAACAGACTTTTATAATCTGTGCCTATGCCCACTTACAAGAAACTTCTTCCCAATGCAACCAAATGACGGCACTTTGTCCTTTTCAACCTGGGCAAGGTTTTCTTTGATGTTCATTGTTTACTTTAAAGACGTACCCTTTTGTTTCTAGAGAGGGGTTCATAGAGTAAATGCAGAGAGAATTTCCCAAATGACGGCACTTTGTCCTTTTCAACCTGGGCAAGGTTTTCTTTGATGTTCATTGTCTATTTTAAAGACGTACCCTTTTGTTTCTAGAGAGGGGTTCATAGAGTAAATGCAGAGAGAATTTCAGAATATAGTTTAAACCCTTTCCTTTATTTTACAGATGGAAACAAGAGTAAAAAGTTTCAGTCTGAAGGAAGCACAGCTTCTGAGGCAAATGGGATTGAAAGGCTCAGAGCCCTAAGGGAAGGATGGAAGAAATCCATCCAACACCAGCAGGAAACACATCACATGCACAGGGACCAATGGTGGAAATGACCTTTGTTTTGATGGGGGTGTGGGTTACACGAGTGTAACCACTTGTCAAAACTGATTAAAGTGTACACTTCAGATGTGTGCACGTTAAGGTCTGCACATTATACCTCAATTTAAAATTCAGCTTTTTGATAGAAGGATTATCAACAAACAAATAAAAAAGTTAGAATTAAATACCCCAAATAAAAGCTAAATGTTGTCATATTGGGGAATATGAAAACAGCAACGGCACGCTGCTCACAACAGGCTGTCCTTAAACGTAAGAACCAAGAGAGACGGAGAAAGTAAAAGGACAAAGACAATGTTCCATACAAACACTGGTCCACAGAAGGGTGGTGCAGCTGTTGTGATGTCAGACACAGACCTCAAGGAAAGAGTCATTTACAGAAGTAGGGCTCTGTCCATGGGAAGAGAGTGCAGTTCTAAATCTTCATGTCCACAATAACACAGCTTTCACACACTCTTGGGATGATGTCCTGGAGAGAAAGGGACCTGCCCAGTGTCCCCATCCCCCAATCCAGTGCTCTTTCCACCCTGCCGAGGAGGAGACTGAGCAATGTGGAAGGATTTGGTGAGAACGGAGAATGAAAAGCCCACAGGGCCAGGCTCAGGAGCTACACGTCCCTGGAAGTGAAGGAGGGCAGAGAGGGCAGGGTGGTGTCTGCACACGACAGATGACTGCACACGACCTGTCCTCTATTGAGGTGATGAGCGCACCTGGGAAAGGACCAGTATTTTTTACGAGTACATTTCCCATACGAAGGGAGTCATGTTTACACAACACCTCCCCTCCAGTTGATGGAGGCACCTCAGTGAAGAGCAGGATCCATCCCCAGGAAGCAGGCTGAGGCTTTCCAGGAGAGCACGGCAGCCGTGCGGGAGCACCCAACAAGAGCCACAAACTCTGAAAGCAGACTGGTGAGTTTCCAGGGAAGCTTTTTTCAATTAAAAACGTATTTATAAATATACATGAAAAAAGTTATCCCACGATAAAAATTTTAAAAGTAATAAAGAATTCCGTAAGATACAAGTTTAAAAGAATTCATATAATTTTCATACTGAAAGACCCCCGGAAAAAAAAATCCCATTTGTTCTCCCCTATGTCTTCCCTGGGAGATCTTCACCTTTTTTAAAAATGTAATTTTAAGAAAACCTGTATGTCAATTCTGAGCGTGTCAGCTCAGGTTCTCAGATGTTGCCGTCTGATTATCAGAACATGTCAAGATTCCTCTTCTCAACACTGAGTCCTGATCTAGGACCTGGGCTGCCTCTCCCCAAGCTCCCTGCTCTAAGTCCAACTCTCCAGTCCAGCTCCTAGGCTCCTGGCGTCCCAACAAACCATGCCACTCCTTCCTCTCTCCTTCCCCCTCCCGTCCCATTTCCCTGCCCCTCCCTAGAATATTCACTGGTTTCAACTCCCATCAATCCCTCAAAGCTCAGAGCCAGTGCTATCTGCTCCAACCACATCTTAGCTGGTGGTTTTCAACCACTTGCCACTCTGCTTGGGTCCTTGTCTCGCCTGCAATCTCTCATCTGGACACCCAGTAAGGCAATGATACACCACTTCATGTGTTATCTATTTTGAGGGTCAAATATCTGGTTTCCTCTCCTGTAGACAGAAGACTGCACCTTTCACTATATTTCTCACAGCCTCTGGCAAGTGAGAGTCCATAACAGACACCAAATGAGCACTTAATATGCTATAAAGCCAAGTAATCCAATCCACATTATCTGTAAATCCATGTTAAGAGTATGCATATATTAAAATGCTAAACTTTACAATAACATCCAGGAAGAGTTCCATGTTGGGAGCAGACCTGGAGAAGCACACAGCACTGCATTCTCAGCATGAGCTGAGGAAATTGCAAGCAAACTGATTTTGTAGACGTTAAAGTTGGC
>NW_007778332.1:0-3291 GCF_000696425.1 Galeopterus variegatus
GCTACAGGTAGAAAAGATGAATCAATTCTGATATTCTAGGCTGACTACTTCTAATAATATTGTATATTTCTAAAAAGCTAGAAAAGAAGATCTTGACTGTAATCATAACAAAGAAAAAAATGTTCAGGGATGGATATGCTATCTACCCTAAGTAAATCACTGTACAATATATGCATGTATTGAAACATACTGTACCCTACCAGTATGTACAATTAAAAAAAAATTTTTTTAAGTATGCCTACTGGCCTCTCAAAGATCAAACCGTTGTCACTCCAGAAAATTCTTTCTTGCCTGTTTACCCTAGGTTCCTGCGGTGTTGGATACCTCTGATATTGCTTTAAGAAATTAAAATCAGTTTGAAACTTCTATTATCTATGAAATGTCTCCACTTGGTAAATAAGAGAGCACCATTAACCTTTCCCCTGTAGTCTATATCTCGTTAGAATTTTACTGAGGATAAACCACTGTCTGATCTTTTCTTTCATCAACTTCGTAATGACGGTAGTACACATCTCAAAAAATATTTGTGGGCATTGCTTAGGAAGTACAATATTATCTTTCAGAGACCCATTTTCTTTATGGGACTTTCCTCTATTTTTCCAAAATTATCCAAGTCTATGGGCCAACTTCTCCCCCCATTCTTTCCAACCACTCTTGTTTTCTTAATATTATTTTGCTTCCTTCCATGGCTCTAAGTTTTTCTAAATTCTATATTTTATTAATATGACCCTTATTCTTTCCTCTTCATCATCTTTAAGACAACCAGCTGTACTTCTACAATTAATTTGTTGCATGCATACTTTGTGCTACTGTAAATTTAAATAAGAATATATTTATAAGATAGCTTTTGGAAACAATCTTAGATTTGCCCTTTCTTCTCTGTCTTATTTCTCTGCAGTTCATCACCATTGATAATAATCGCTTCTACAATTAATTTGTTGCATGCATACTTTGTGCTACTGTAAATTTAAATACGAATATATTTATAAGATAGCTTTTGGAAACCTTAGATTTGCCCTTTCTTCTCTGTCTTATTTCTCTGCAGTTCATCACCATTGATAATAATCCCAACCAAAAGAAAACACCAGACTCACAGACATTTTAGAAAGTAATAAAAGAACTGTATATCAGCAAAGTTATTATGGTTCATTAGAAACAGCTGCTGTGGGAAAAATACCACAAAAAATTGCCAAGTTTCTGAAATTTTTATTTTAAAATACTGTTTGAATATTTGGCTGACATTACCTTGTTCATGTGGCAATGCTTATGAGAATTGCAAATGACAGACAGCTACCTGGTTTGACAAGACCCCAATATGATGCAGAGCTAGATGAGAAACTTTTCTCCTGATTTCTAAGCCACTCTTCAGACCACAATGCTATGGGACTTGAACTCTACTTGAGAAAGCTTTGCTTTTGGTTGAGATTATTATCAAAGATCATGAACTATAGCAAAATAAGAAAGAAAGATAGAAAGACTCTAAGACTCATGTTAAGTTCAAAAACTATCTTATAAACACAATTGTATTTAAATTTAAATGCGTGAAGTATTTATTTAATAAATTGATTAAAACAGCTATAGCTGGTTGTCAAAGGCCGTCTATGCCACCTAAGAGCTATAATAGCGCCAAACTGAAATAATTTGAAAGAAAAAAAAATCCACGTGGTCTTAAAAGTTTATTTCAGAGATTTATAAATTTTAAAACCTAGCTCAGTTGGTTAGAGCACAGCCTTATATCATCAAGGTCACAGGTTTGAATCTCCATACTTGCCAGCCACACACACACACACACACACACACACACACACACACACACAGTATATAAGTTTAGAAACCATCTCTTAAAAGAAAATTAAGAGCTTTTATACTATGAGTCCAAAAAAAAAGTGGGCCCCAAAAAAGGCAAATAAGAAAGAAGTCACTATTTTCTCTTAATTTGTCTCTGGATTTCAAAGTAGAGAGATAAGGGAAATAATAATAAAAAGAAAAAAGAAAGAGGAAATTGTAGCAAATGTAAATGTGAGAAAATAGCTTTAGTAGGCCACAGGGTGTCTGGAGTCAGCTTATCAGCTTGTTTGGATGTGTGTGTGCGTGCACGTGTTAGTTTAACACAATGGAAGTGTTACAGCTTTTTGCTTCCCCCAGAAACATTAACTCAGGTCCTGAGCCCCTCGAGGAAAGGGGTGCACGCTGCTCATCTCCAGGTCTGTGAGACTGTACGTGGGGCCCTGCCACACCGACACAGGAGGCACTCACGTTAAACAAATGCGTTCATAAATCAGCAAACACATGACATTTTAAAAACAACTGAGCCTCTCAAGGCACATGAAGACCTTGTACGACACCTGCATGTGGTACTGCTGCCCCCTGCTGACAGGGCTGTCCTGCCACCCACCCAGCCGGGGCTCAGGCCAGGGAGTGCTGAGGATGAACAGGGCGGGAGGCCAGCGGGCCAAGGGATGGACATCTTGTCATCTTGTTTTTCTTCAAATAAATGTTATTTTTTGAGGCAAAAGAAGAAACCATGAAAAACAACAACAAAAAAATTATACCTAAAAATATAAGCTACTTTATTGCAGATTGCAAAATAACTATTACGATTTAAAGTATGAAATTAACATTAAATATGCAGCTGCATTCAATATATAAAGTTGCATTTATAAAATGATCCTCATAAGAACTTTATAGACAAGACACTTTAAAGATCATCTAACCTCGAGGTTCCTAAACGTCAATACATAGACCAGACTGGGTGTGTAAGAGATACCAAGGTGGTTTAAGGACATATCCCCTGGTCCTCCTCAAGAGACTCGAATCCAGTGGACATGGCCTGGTACCTGAAACTATGTAATTTAAAAGAGAATTCAGATAATTCTGGTGTGTAGCCAGGCTTGACAAACTCTGATTTAACTATGAAAAAACTGAGCCTCAGAAAGCCGTGCGCCCCACTGAAGCTCAACAGCCTTGCTAACAGCTAAGCAGGGATGACAGGCCACCGTGCAATACCATGCCCCCACATGAGAGGACAGCGGGCGGCTGCCATGCCTTCCACTCACTCCTGTGCAGCTTCTGGCATCAACTGCCAGGACAGTAACTGCATCTCCAGAGACCAATGGGACCACTGGTGAGAGAAACGCAGGGTAAAATGTGGAAGAACTCACAAGATAGCACTAAACAAAGAGTTCATTTTCATCCAAGAGGCCCACATAAGAGAAACACAAGGCACACACGCAGCACGTAGCAGGCACTGCTGGAGCAGAGAGGATGAGGACCATAGTCATAAACTGAAAG
>NW_007778333.1:0-1101 GCF_000696425.1 Galeopterus variegatus
ATATGTGTTCTTGTGTTTTAGATATGTCCTTTAAACAGCATACAGCTGGGTTTGGTTATTTATCTTATTACTCTTTGTGATTTAATTTATCATTTACTTACTACATTTATTACATTTCCACTTATTATTTCTAATATATTTGAATTGCTTTTTTACTATTTTCTTTAAGCTTTCTCTTTAATCTTTCTTAGCTTGTTTTTCCCCCCTTATTCTGTACATACTCCCCTATAAGTTAGGAGGTTATTCGTCTTTATCTCTTCTCTTGGTGAATACTATCCCAGTTACTAGTGCTGCATAACAAACCACCCCCCAAACTGGTGGCATAAAGCAATAACCATTAGTGGCTTACTGACTGTGCAGGTCAGAAGTCTGTATAGGGCAGGGCCCAGGAGGGATGAATACACTTCCCTGATGTCTGGGGCCATTGCTGGGACTACACAGAAGGCTGGGGCCAGAGTCATCGAGATGTCTTCACTCACATCTGGCCTCCAGGCTGGATGACTGACAGGTTGGGCTCAGCTGGACTGTCCACCAGAGCCCCCACATGTGGCCTTTCCGTGGGATTTGGCTTTTTACAGAACAGAAGCTGGGTTCCAAGAAAGTGACCCTAGAACAGTAGGAAACTGCCTGGTCTGCAACCCAGAGGTCACACAAGTCACTCCACCACATGTTTTGGTGACAAGAAATCAGAGTCCAGGCCAGGTTCAAGGCAGGGAGAATTAGAGTCCACCACTTTTAAAAGAGCACATGGAATGAGAAATACTGTTGCAGCTGTCTTTGGAAAATAAAATCAACCACAATTACTTAGAAAGTTTAGCATGACTTATTAAAGTCTAAAGTTCACATCTTTATTTTCATCCTTAACAACACAACAACCCACTTTCTGACTTACATGCTATGATTAATTTGTCACCTATGTTAATTTCACCTTTTATCTTGTAGTTTTAAAATCTCACATTGTTATTGCTGTTTCAGTGTTTATTGAGATTTAACAACATTTGCTACTTCTTTTGCTCTGCAATGCATGTTAGTTATGCTATGTAGGTGGCAAAATTGCTCAGCTGTTGATTTGAAAATACCTTTATTCCCCCCATTTTGAAA
>NW_007778333.1:2493-3291 GCF_000696425.1 Galeopterus variegatus
GTCAAAAAAAAAAAAAAAGAAAAAAAGAAATAATAAGCTCGTCTATTATTTGTAATTCCAGGTCTGATTTTCCCAACGTGTAAAATCTTTACAGGTGTGAATTTTCTATGTTTCCTTGTGTGTCTTGTGATTATTTCACTTTGTATCATATCTGTGGGAACTCTTTGAGTCCTGGGCTACAGCAGATGTTTCCAGGAACAGTTGGGTTTTCTTCTGCTGCTGAGCACTGAGCAGCCAGAGGTTAAGTTTGAGCTGAATCCTCAATTTGAAGTTTTTCTGACCACCTGGGTAATCTGAATTTGGGCTGAAAACTTTCCTGAGGTCTGGCTGGATTATTAGCAGAAATGTGTTTCCATTCTACTCGGTGCTAGGGTTTGACACGGCTGGTCTTGGAGGTGGTGGGTATATTTCTAGTCTACTCTTATACCATGGGAAAAGCTCCTCTGGGGTGGGGGAGGCTGCCTGCTGGTTCGGGTAGGGCAGACTCTGGGCTTCCTCTCCCTGCCTGGGAATCCAAAGCTGCAGTTCCCTGGGTTTGTCTGATGCCCTCAGGGCAAAGCTGGCTTACCTCCTTGGGTTCCAACTTTCAGTTAGATTTTGGCTGTCAAATATTCTGCATTAATTTGCCAAATTACTGCTGCCTATGAAAATATCTCTCCTCACATTTCATCTGCAGTTTTAGCTGTCTTCAGCTGGAGAATCTGCCCCGCCCTACTGCACAAATGTAAATTTTGGAAGATTACTGTAAAAATAGTCAATAAGCATCAGTTTCTTATGAGAAACGAACTTAAAAGTATA
>NW_007778334.1:0-1422 GCF_000696425.1 Galeopterus variegatus
CAGCCTTTTTTAGTTCTTTTACAACGTTGACCAGATAGGCCTGAGGGGCTGCTTCCCCCCACAGGCTGCAGATGGCTGGGGGTTCCCAGCGAGCCATGACAGGAAAAACCTGCAGCTCTGCCAGGGATGTTTTTAAAGGTGGACTAGCCTCCTCCACTTCTTCAGGTGCTGCTTTCTCTCCTTCAGCTAAACTTTGGTGGGGTGAGAATGCCGGGAGAGGAAGGTACAGGGTAGGGGCATAGGTATCACTCAATGGCTCAGGGCCTTGCATTGGCAGCTTTGTTTCCTTTTTTCTCTCATCATTGAACTGTGCCCAATCCCTTTCTGCCCCTTCTTGATGTTCAGGACGGAAGCAAAGCTTTAGGGCAGAGATGGTTAGGTAGAACCCTAAGGGGGGACCTAGCCCGTGACTAATCTTGTTCTTTCTGGCCAGGATCTGAACCCGGTCTCAAGTCTCATATGAGAACAAGTTGGACGAAGGTGCCCAAGGGGCTACCTGCACCACATGACGCCAGGCATTGGTGGCTGTGGAGTCAGATATTTCTAGGCCTCTGCTTTTAACATGTACTTTAGAGACTTGCAGGCTATCTCAGCACTCTTTCCACACACACCTCCCATGTTGCCCCGTGAGGAAGGGACAAAGGGAGCACAGGGCACAAAAGCGCAGGGCTTTCCCCCTGTTATGGTACTCACCCTGACACGCAGGCGGATTACTTCACAGCACTACCGCGGTTGCAGGGGCAACTCCACTGGTTGATCACCCTTTGTCGACCTTCTTTCAGGACCGAGCAGCCAGGGGCCTCACTCGCTCACCTTTCACCCACGAGTTTTAAAAAACTCCTCACATGGGGCACCACTCTGTCAGGTCCACCGCTGGCCGACCTGAACAGCCCTAGCCTCGTTCCTTTCAGTGAGAGAGAAAATGGCCCGGATTCCTCTTTCCCTCCTATCCCCTTTGGAAGGAGACGGGGGAAGAGAGCCATGAAGAGAGGTGAACACACCGACAGCCACACCCAGCCCGTTAAAGGACACTCAGACGTGGCGGGGGTTCTGTCAAGGCAGTTCCATTTATTAGCCCACAAGCACTTGCTTTTAAAGACAAATGGGAAAGGCAGGTTTTTTACATCCTCCAATCAGCTTAAGGGTTCTGTCTCAATGCCTATCTAATGCAATCACACAATGTTCATGAGTGCGGCCAATAAGGGCTAAGGCAAGGTTCCCGCAGACACCCCCACACTACTTCCTCCCGGCGCCCTCTTAGGCTGCCACGTTAATCCACTTGTAATGTCACTTAAGGTGGCTTTAGTTTTTAAGGCCCGATAGGGCCGCTTATTAAGAATGCAATTTAAGATATTGTGCATAAGAAGTTGTTTTTTCATCTGTCTGAAAATAATTCCTTAGAATTTTATTTTGTGGTGACTA
>NW_007778334.1:2422-3291 GCF_000696425.1 Galeopterus variegatus
TTCCTCCTCCCTGGCTGGGGAGCCCAGGGGTCTCCCTGTCCTTCTAGGTTTTATAGGTGTCCTTTGGAGGTGTTAGACCTTTTCTAGTTAATATCAAACATTGTCTCTGATCTGTGAGTATTTTTTCTTTTCTTTCAATTCTGTTTTGGATTATTCATTGTTCCCACCACTTTCTCTGCACTGGAAATAATTTGCTATACTCTGCTTACTTGTAAAATGGGAGAACTTCCTAAGGAAACCGGCACTTGTGACCTGTGGTTGAGCTAAATTGCTGCTTTTCTGCTCATTCTGAAGGGAAGGCTTTTTGTGCAGCTCAGGTTTTAAGTGTTGACATTGTATGTACTTCCAGGTCTTGTGAGATCTGGTACACCTGGGTTGTGTGGAAACTCTGGTCTGGACCTGAACCTTTTCAGCAAACTGCACCCCTGCACGTCTGTATTCCTGACCAGTTTCCACTAAGTGGTCATGCACTGACTGGGGAAGATTGTCTTTACATGCTGTGATCCCATGTTCCCCCAGTGAGTCTGTCTCCCACACTGCCTGCCCTCTAAATGTTTCTCATGGGATGGGATGTGGATCATTCCCTTGTGATGACTCACTGGCCTCTGAGCACCTCCTTTTTTGAGTCATTGTGGCTCCACACTCTTATGTAGGTCCATGGGAACCCCGTTAGTTTTCTTGCAGGCCTAGGGACCCCAAGGCCCTCCTCTCCCCTGCCACCTCCAAGCAACTTCATATGAATGACACAGCTGCAGGTTTTGCCAGCTCCTGCTCTGTGTGCTCCCCAGGGATGGACTTGAGGCTGCTGGGGCTCACAATGGTGGGAGTGATCCTTTTTTTCTGTCATTGTGGCTTCTCCTGCCTTCATG
>NW_007778335.1:0-3290 GCF_000696425.1 Galeopterus variegatus
AAATGAACATGAAAATTGGCCAATCTTTATTTGCTCTCTCAACAAGTTTGGCTGGTTTTTCTTCTGTTGACTAGAATTGTGTCATTCAGTGACCTTCAGGAGATTAATTAAGGGGCTTGTTTGTATCAGCTACACCTGTAGGCAGAAGACCATCACTTGTAGGTAGATTGGAGAGGAACTGGACAGGACCCTCATGTGATTTCAACCCGGGGACCACAGTGTCTAAATCTTTGGGGTTTATTCTTTGGATTAAGCCCTGACTCTTTGATTCTTATAAATGTAGAACAAAAGAGTGCTGAGAAAGATGATATATCCTTACATTCTGCAGTTAACACCTATCAGAGAATAATTTCACCTCTGGATATGAGAAGACAGGACTCAAAGGAACAGGGGTGCTTCATGGGGAAGGGGAAAGTGAAGGGAAGATAACAAACAGAAGGAGAAGACGGAGAGGGTGCAAGACGAGCTTTGCCCATATTGTCTTTAGAGACTTTGATAGGATGTTAAGAGTACATGTATTATTGAGTTGACCGCACACTGTGGAAGGCATTCTTCCTGTAGGTGTGTTTCTTACCTTTTCTGCAGTGGGAGTTACAGACCTACTCTGAGATCCTAATGGAAACTATGGACCCCCTTGCCAGAAAAATGCATGCACACATACACATACACATACATGTATACCTACACGCACACATACACATATGTACATATATAATCTCACACATGATTGCAGGGAATTTGGGGCATTCACAGGGACCTGATGTCTGTCCATAAACCCCAAATTCAGGGAAACAGCCAAGCATATAGAAGAGTTCAAGGTCAGAACTCCAGGATAATCAGGGACATTAGATCATAGAGAATGATGGTCTGGGGTCTCTCATTTCTGACAACCCTATATTGAATGTGATTTTTTGGTAACAATACTATAAGTTTTACTGCTACTTATTGAAAAGATCATGCAAATAAATAGGTGTGGGCAAGGATGAGATTTTAAGTTGGCAATCCTATGTAGTCACTTACACAGAATGATTTCGGCAAGGAGCCAAACCCTCCATCCTCCCCTTCTCTCTCTCTCTCTCTCTCTCTCTCTCTCTCTCTCTCTCTCACACACACACACACACAGAGCCTTTTTCCATTGTGTTATGGTGTTATATTGGATCAAGCAGGCATCAATAGATCTTTAGCAGCATTTCATTATTGAGACACCAACAACTCCTCCATGCTTACTTGCCTCTCAAATGCTGTGGTTTCCTAAAAGAAAAGCACCATGTTGAAATAGTACACTCTTCCCTCCAGAATATCATTTCTGCTCCCAATGATTTTACCAGCAAAGGGCTCACCTCAATATTTTACCAATAGGGTCAGAAATAAGAGATAACTATATTTAAAGACTTTATTCAGTTATTAAATCCTTCATTTCATGGGCCTTTAACAGTAAGAAAAATATCTGCCATGTGGGGATAAAGTGGTTATTTTTAATAGTTTGTTAATTGCCACATATGGGCGGAAGTTCTTCAAAAATGAGCAAATGCTGATTCCTCAATCAACTATATTCATCTTTGAATTTGCAAGGCACAGATTACTGTGACCTCAATTACTGCAGCAGAAACTTGTCTTGCTTTAGCTCCATATTTCCTACAGACAAAAAAAGTAGGGTATTTCCTTACTAAAACTGAGTCAGACAGACAGAATTGCATCTTAACTGTTTTTTTTTTTTTAATTTTGCAAATCATTTTTTTTGAAGCTGGGATGGAGGTGATTGAGGCATGTACTGAATTACAGCTATGTTTTTAATTAGACCAGATGAGCCTTGCCCTTTAAAATCAAAGCATAGTTGCTAGTAGCACCCACAGGTCCACTTTAAAGCCCCCTTACAATTTAGTCCCATCATTTCAACCTGACCGTTTACTTGAAGTGATAGAGAAGGGTGCAACCAAGATAAGGACCCTGTCCACAAATTCATTACTCTTCACTGTGCTTACAAATGGTTCTTTCTGACAATCCGCCTTGTAAATCACTGCTGCAGAGCTTGGATTGTTCCTTGTCCCGACCCGCGGGATATTCAACGCAGACCCTGGAGGGGGGAGTGGGAATTGGATGGGACAAGAGACGCGAGAGATGGGAGACAAGACAGTATTCTGATCAAGTCTCGTTTATTGATTCTTAGGTTACATCTTATATAGGAAAAAGCAGGCATATTGTAAGGAGTTAGGAATGCAGGAATACGATAAGATCTTGAGAAGAAACAAAGTCAGAAAATCTCTGATGCACAGAAGCCCCTAATCTTTACGAGAAAGCAGAAACTTGAAAGGAGATAAGAGGTCACTCTTGAGTAGACTTGCATAGCCAGGAGCACAGCGTCCCAGGTACAGATTATGAGGCAGATATCCCATAAGCACAGACATCTGACATAAGCAGATTGTCACGTAGGCCTGGTCACACAAGAAGGGGTGTGGGGCTATAGGTCCCCAACAGTTCCTGTGGCTGTGAGAGGTGGAATAAGGGGCCATTGACCATATCCGATTTGTGAAAGAATTGGTCATCATTAAGTTCTTTCTCTATTAGAGTTTCCCAATTCAACATGAACTCTTTACCAAGGACACTTAATCACGTCCCTTGGAGAGACAGGGACTTCTTCTAGATTACACTTGTTAACCTGGCCTGGATCATCCTCATTTTTCTTCTTTTTAATATCACTTCAAACTCCTGGTTGCCAAAAATAAACATTAGACAGCACTCACAGGCAAAACATTTCCAGATACAATTCTAGAAGATAGGCTGGCTAAGAACACAAGGCACTCATCTTCTTAAGACTCTAAGGCAGTTCTCATAAGAAAGGTATCCATTCAGGGAGATACCTGGTGAGAAAATTAAATTCACCATAGTTTATTAATCATTTTCTCCTTACTTACCTTCAGATGGGGAAAAATGTGGAAAATGACTGTAAACCACAGGGTTTCATTAGCTTGTAGTGACAGATTATGAATATCTAGAGGTGAGTTAAAAACTTGTAATGGTTATAGCACAATATGATCTATTTGCCTCTATCAAATCCCCTTGAAGCACCACCTTTCAATTTTGCTCTTCATGAATAGTAGTCAAGAGTACAGGAGAAGATGCTAATCAAAGATTTATAGTTCTGTACACCTGGTTTTACCGATTGCAGACAGGCATAGCCTTAAAAAAAAGTTCCCAAAAGAGAATGTTGGCAATACAAATGAATCTTGCTGTACTAGACAGGGCTGTAGGTGTGTCTATAATGAAGTTCCTAATGTAACTCACACTGTTTC
>NW_007778336.1:0-801 GCF_000696425.1 Galeopterus variegatus
AGAAGCTCCAGCATGTCTTGACCTACTTTCCAGTGACTGTACAATTACAAATAAGAAGTTGGTACTATTTAAAGTAGTACTACATTCGCCACTGAAGAGAACATGTGGTGAAGCGAAGAGTGCATTTGCCTGAGCTGCACCAATTTTTTAAAAATTATTTGCTTAATGTGTTGACTTCAGATTTTTTTAGAAGTATGGGGCAGCTCAAGGTGTTGCTACCACCCACAAAGGTGCCATGAGGACTTTGAGTAAAATTCTGAGGAACCCTGGATGAAGGGATAGGCTTAAATTGGAATCACTCTGACAAATGTTCTTTCCCGAGCTAGAACTGCAGCTTACTCTGCTGTGGGTAACATGATACATCTGTGCCTGATGAAAACCCAGCTTTCACGTTGTGGAAAAGCACAGGTTTTTTATATTGTATAATTTTTATTTTTTTAAGCATTTTATTGTCTGAGAAATAGATTGGCAGCAAAGGGCTTGTTAAAATAGATTGTTTACAGACACTCAAATACAGAAAATGCACATGTTTATTATTATACCATGGCACACAAGCAGGACCTACCTGGTCTTTTAAGGCATTCAGTCTTTCTGTAGCTGCAAGACTATTTGAAGCCCTATGTATTTCAACAATATATTATGTATTATTTATGTCATTTTATTATACTTATGTATATATTTATTATGTATTACTTTATATATTATTTATGATCTATTTAAAATATGAAGATTATATTCAAGGGTACTTCAAAAAATTTGTGGAAAAATAAAATGGAATGGGCCGGCCCGGTGGCGCACTGC
>NW_007778336.1:2717-3290 GCF_000696425.1 Galeopterus variegatus
TTCCAGAAACACCCTCACAGACATGCCCCTCACATGCACTCTCACAGATGTATATATTTGCGAGCATTACGTAGCTGTTAAAGGCTTTGGAAGGCTCGGGGAACCAGGTTTAAATGCCACATCACCAGGTATAAGAGTAACCAGGAGAAATGCCCAACCACAGACTTAATCTAGGGGAAGTCCCGTCTCACAAGATAGTGACAGCAGGGCATTAAACCATGCACAGAGCCTTTCTTAGCATGGGGTCCTGGGTGATCACATAGGTCATATGCCCATGAAGCTGGCCCTGGGTAGAGGTCCAGGAGACTCACCAGAGGAACTTTCTTTTATTTGGTAACTCAGTAATTCAAGCAGTTTCAGTCTGGTTCTGCCATGTCAACACAGCCTGTTCCACAGTTGCCAGAACTGGGCAAGAGAGAGACTAAAGGGTCACACTGGGGCTTTTCACTGCCTCTGCCCAGAAGTGATGCATCTGACTTCCGCTCATGTTTCATTGACTAGCGCTGGTCACATGGCCTTGACTGACTACAAGGTGTTTAGGAACTAGAGTCTCCTGTATGCCCAAGGAGGGGA
>NW_007778337.1:0-221 GCF_000696425.1 Galeopterus variegatus
AGAATAATGCTATGTAAGTTATTGAATGCTCTTTAACAATACACATATACTTTTCAGAGCTATGAGGAAAAAATAGATTAGAATTGAACATGTCATGGCTCAGGGACCAGCTTCATTAATATAATATTCTTTCACTGATGTTTGCTAATTTTATTCTTCTTTGGCTGGTTAGGTCAGTCTAAAACTGTCAGTCAAAACCAGTGTCTGTATTACAGCAAGGC
>NW_007778337.1:1461-3290 GCF_000696425.1 Galeopterus variegatus
ATCCCCTATTTGTATTGTATAGTTCTATGGGTTTTGCCAAATGCATAATGTCATGTATTCACCATTACAGTATCATACAGAATAGTTTCACTGTCCTAAAAATCCTCTGTGCTCCACTTATTTATCATAGCCTGGAGACAAATTCCTTTAGTTTCTGGAGTTCTAGAATTTGTGCTGTTGTCCTGCAGTCATGAGTTAGCATTATTTTCTTTTTCATATCCTCAGTGAAAATTGACATATGGGTATATAAACATATCATATATTACATATAATGTGTAGTTAGTTCATTGTTTATATTGCCATAAATTAAGTCTACTTAAAATAGATATCATAGTAGAGATGTTTTTATTAGTAAAGAAAGTGAATTTTTACTAAATGAGCATCTAAACCTTCCATGACTGGAACAATGCTAGGAATATATATTTTTGCTATATTTTTTGTTAGGTTGCTCATTGATATCCAGTAGAATTTTAAAATGATGATAATGTGAGGTATTTCCCTGTGAAATAAGATAAAAACTCTTAATGTCAGATGAAAGATACACTGTTTTCTTCTGTAGTGAATGAAATGTCATTTTGGCTCCCCAGATCCATATTTCTTGGCAGAAATGAATTTTCTCTAAAGCTTATGGGGAATTCTTGGTTGAATGTGACAGTTTTATGATTATGCAGTCATAGCACAACAGGAAATATTCTGCTCTAAGACTGAAAAATCAGGTAAAACTGGAATCAGAGTTGTTACTTGCAATCTTGCTGAAAGCTGTTTTAAAACAGATAAATGAAGTTTTTAAAAAGTGCCATATTACCAACCAGATTTTCGGCACTTTCAGGTTGTGGGAGAGGACAGCCTTCTTGTCAGGTTTGCTGACTAGATTCAGAGGAAAATCTATTCAGCCTTACACATTACTAATGATGACCCCAGAGGAGTGGGGACCGTGGGAGGCTGACCTCCGCCTCCGAAGCCCATTTACAAAAACAAAACCAGACCCTGCTCTGTGGGGCTAAATGGGATGTCCAAATGCAGAGGTGTGCATGCAAACAAGTGTTTTCTTCTTCAATATGCTCAGCTCACTTGAATTTTAATAACTCCCTTCTGAAGCAGCTTTTGAGTTTAAATGTCTGGATGTCACTCACTAGAGCCCAGTGGAGCTACTGATAGGAAGGATGACAACTTTGGGGAACTCTTTTGAGGAAGAAATTGTTTTAGAAAATAAAAATTATGCTTGGCATAAGCAGAAGACAGAAAACTTTAGGGATGGCATGATTTCATTGCCTCTGTGTGCTATTTTTATCTTTAATAACTCACAAGAGGAAGAAAATGTGATAGGTTATTTATTCCTGATCCACACTTATGCCTAGATGAGATTGGGCATTGTGATCTCAATTTTAACCAATCAAATTTGAGATAGTGAATACATTAATCTTCATTCTAATGCTTTGGGCTTTTCTGACTTTGAATACTCATTTTAATACTCATGTGATAGGACATGCGAGATGTTCATAGCATCCGTTTTTTCATACAAGCCTACATACCAAATGGATGAAATTCCTTCAGTTTTTAAGTAATTCAGTTTATGATTTTGAATATAGCAGTTTTTGTGACATTCTGTTATCTTGCCTGCTAACCCTGGCTGCCTTCTATCAGACGCGTTATTCTTTAACCTTTTGTCATCATCATTATCTATTCCTATGGGTATTTTTTGACTACGCTAGGCTTAAAATCTTTACTCATAATTCAGTTCCTCCTATCATAGAATTACTTTTTCCCCTAAAAGGCCTCTAATTTTTGACTCTTGCTACTCTTGCTTCTTTTCTACTCATTTATTTTTT
>NW_007778338.1:0-3290 GCF_000696425.1 Galeopterus variegatus
TGGGAAAGACTATTTCTCCTTCATTTCTGAAAAACAGCTTTGCTGAGCATAAAATTCTTGGCTGGCAGTTTTTTTTCTGTTGGTACTTTGAATATATCATCCCATTCTCTCCTGGCTTGTAAGGTTTCCACCAAGAAATCTGCGGATATTCTAAGTGAAATTCCTTTGCATGTCACTTGACAATTTTCTCTTGCTGCTTTTAAATTTTTCTCTGTCTTTGACTTTTGACATTTTGAATATAATGTGCCTCAGTGAAGACCTCTTTGGGTTGCACCTATTTGGGCACCATTGAGCTTCGTGGATCTGGATGTCCATATCTCTCTTAAGACTTGGGAAGTTTTCAGCAATTGTTCTGTTAAATGAGCTTTTGGTATCTTTCTCTATCTTGTCTCCCTCTGAAACTCCTATATTTTGCTCATTTTAACGGTGTGCCATACATCTTATAGGCTTTCTTCACTCTTTTTTACTCTTTTTTATTTTTCCCCCGTTTGGATTATTTCAAAAGATCTGTCCTCAAGGTCAGAGATTTTTTCTTCTGCTTGACCAAGTCTGCTGTTCAAGGTTTCAAAATTATAATTTTGTTTCATTCACTGAAGTCTTCAGTGCCAAGATTTCTGTTTGGTTCCTTTTTAAGATATATACCTATTTGTGAAATTTCTCATTCAGATCATAAATTGTTTTCCTGACTCCACTGAATTGTCTATTTGCATTCTCTTGTATCGTGCTGGGTTTCCTTAAGACCATTATTTTGAATTCCCTCCCAGGCAATTTATAACTTTCTATTTCTTTAGGGTTAGTTACTGGAGAATTATTGTGTTTCTTTCGTGGTGTCATGTTTTAATTGCTTTTTCATGTTTCTCGTGTGCCTGTGTTGATGTCTGTGCATCTGATGTAACAGTCTCCACTGTCAACTTTATAGAGTGTCTTTCATAGGGAAAAACTTTCATCTGAAGATGGATAATAGGGTGTCAGTTGGGCAGGGTACACTGGCTATGCTTCTACATGGGCACAGTAGTGCAGTTTCTGTGCAGCTTCTTCAGCTATGGTCAATATCAGTGATGACTGCAGGTAGCTCAGTGGCCTGGGCTGCAGAAGTTTGTGGCAGTGGTGGTGGCAGAGTAAGTTCTTAGGTTTCTCGGAGGCAAGGGCTTTAGAGATCCTCCTGTATTAATTTTCCCCACAGTGAGGAGACTTAGCTGGGGGATCTCTGTTGGTGTTGGGTCTGATGCAGCCCACAGGCAGCCACAGCAGCACTATGTCCCAAAGCACAGGTCCTCTGAGTGGCTCTGGAGCTGGGATCCTGAACTCGGTATCTTGTTGAACTATTGTTGCACCTGTGACATAGGTGCAGGTCCACTCTCAGAAGCATGGGTAGACATAGCTCTCCTATCAAGTCAAGGACTGTGACTCTGAGACACTCCTCAGTAGCTTGGACCCGGGGGCAGGGATATAGTTGTGATTCTGATCCTGGGGCATAGGTCATAGCACTGGCATGGCTCCAGAGAAGGATTGTTCCAAAGACTCAATAATCAGTGAGCAGGGCACAGCTGCAACTTGGGTCTTGGAGCCCACAGGGTGCAGTGGCAACTCAGGCACCAGGAGAGGGGGTACTGTGTAGTGGTGACTTTGGACCCTGGAGTGGTGGGACAGAGCAGTGGCCCAGGTTCTGCAAGGCCAGGTGCAGTGGCAGCAAGGACCCAGGAATGGTGAGGCATGGCTGTGGCTTGGGCTGCAGGAGGCAGGGCAAATGTAAAGATGGCTTCACTCCCCAGGGAGGTGGGGCACCTCAGCAGCTCAGTCTCCAGAGGGCTGCTCCAGATCCAGGGAGGTGGGGCACTGTGACTGTTGGGCCCAGAAGGTGGAGTGGCACAGCTCAGCCAAGCCTCTGTTTTCCTGAGAGCAGCTCAGACACTGGGGGATGTGGCTGTTCTGCTGAGCCAGGCTCCTGGTATAGGGGGCAGAGCATCATGTAGACTTCAGCACCAGGGTCAGAGCTGCTCCCCTGGGCTCTGACTCCCTGGGACTGGGGCAGTGGGCCATTTCAAGTGCCAGAGGGCACAGCTGCTTTGCTAAGCCTAGGCTCCAAGTAGCCAGGGGCAGTGTGCAGCAGCAACTGGGATGGAGGAGATGGCAGTGCCTCCTGGGTAGCTTGTTCCCAGGATGGAGGGAGCTGCAGTAGCTCAACTGGGGAATGACGCATCACTGTGAGCATAGTACCACGACGGTAGAGCCTCAGGGATGAAGGATGTGATGGCTACTGGCCCCTAGAGCAGCATGCACCGTAGCAGTTGCTCTGGTTCCAAATGGCACAGCAGAGTAGCAGCGCAGGCCATGGGTGTGACGTACAACGTAGCTCTTTCTTGGGGGGTGGTGTGGATTCTGGGGAGCCTCCTCAGCTGGGCTTAGGGCCTGTAAAGACTGCAGGATTCCCCAGTAGCAAAGACTGCAGATGTCTCTGGTGGTGATAGGGGCCCCTGGGGTCCTCTTACTTTCCTGGTTCTGAGCTGATTCCGACTGGGGGACTGGGGTGGTGGAGACACAGTGTTTCCTCACCTTCTCTATGTGGCCATCCTGCATTTCTGTGCTTCTTGGGGCTCCTATCACCATGCTCCTTTAGTCACTCCAGGTGAGATGTAGTTATTTATTAGTTGTTTGGGTCCATTTTTAAAAAAAATAATTATTTATTTATTAATATTATTATATTTTTTACATTCTATGATGTTGTTGCAGAGCAGTTAGGGGGAGGAAGAAGGGGGAGGGAGGAAAAGAGAAGGAAATAGGGTGGGAGAAGGAGGAAGGAGGAGGTGCAGGGTTGAGGCCTGTGGCCTCATTCCTGCAGGAGAGAACAAGGGGCTTCCAGCCATGGCTTGGTCATTGCTGGGCTGGGTTCAGACATCAGAGGGTGTGGCTGAAGCCTTCATCCCCCACCACCCCCGCTCGGGAGCCTGGGGTGCTTCTTGCAGTGGCTCAGTGGTCATCACTGGGCTGGCTGCAGGTGTCAGAGGAGCATGGCTGAGATCCTTGGACCCTTGCCCCGGCTTGGGAGAGCCCGGAGCACTTCCTGCAGTGCCTCGGTCGTTGTTGCTGGGCTGATTGTGGATGTCAGGGGTGTGTGGTTGAGACCCTTGGACCCCCACCCTAGGGACTGGTTGTGGGTGTTGTGGGCATAGCTGAGGCCCCCAGCCCTCCCCCCACCCTGGCTTGGTAGCCCAGGGGACTTCCAGTCCTCCTAGGTTTTATAGGTGTTCTTTGGTGATGTGAGACCTTTACGAGTTAATATCAAACTTTGT
>NW_007778339.1:0-709 GCF_000696425.1 Galeopterus variegatus
TCTTTAGGAGGATTGTCTTTATCTGTAGTAAGGGGCTTTTCTTTCCCAAGAACTTTTTTTTTTTTTCCTTTTCTCTGGCCGCAGGAGTATCTTGCAACACAGGGGAGGTTCGGACAGAAGTAACGTGAGATGTGTGCGTCGGGGGCTTTGGGCTTGAATATCTTGTGACGTGTGGTGGGGGCTTTGCATGTGGACTCTTGTAGTAAGGCAGAACTAATGTCTTGGGAAAGAAGGGGCAAATGTGTCTCACCCTGTCCCTTGGGATGCCAACAGGTCCCCACTTCACCAAGGCATATTCAAAATGATCCTCCTGTGACCTAAACCACTGCATGCCCCAAATGAGCTCGGAGAAGCCCTCATGGTTCATTCAAGACTTTTAAGAATGTTGCATGTTGACTTTCCGAGTCGTCTAAGAGAACTGTTCCTGGTCAGGAAGAACAGAGTGTTATAATTTTAATTTTGGATCCAGATGTGACTTGGGGACTGCACATTATGGCAGGTTTAAGGTGGAAAAGAAAATGCTCTATTTTTTGGTTGCCACCTACATTAAATTGGATATATTCCGGCAACGGGGAGGATGATGATTGTTGGTTCAAGTCTGCTGGGGAGACAATTATTAATGTCATCTCCTTCTAGAAATGGAGTTCTCTTGAGTTGAAAGGAGAGAGCATATCACCCAGCACCCTCAATTTCCAGGTGAGAGAACCAC
>NW_007778339.1:2840-3290 GCF_000696425.1 Galeopterus variegatus
CTAATACAGTGGGGATGGATGTGGAGTTTTAGAAAGCTCTGGAGTCACCCCTCAAAAGGGGGTTTTCTCTCTCACTGAAAACAGCTGTATAAGGCAGATACAGCCCCTCCGCTTTCCCCATATGAAACAGAGGCATTCATTGTCCCAGTGGATTCCTGCTGCCCTAGACAAAATGATCTCCCTCTGTCGCCACTGAAGCAGAGTTCATTTTGAAGCTTGAAGGTTTCCCCTGTTTAATTGCTGAGAAACTAATAAGCACGCTCTGTCCCCTGGAGTACACCCTCTTAGTGGCACGATCCTCATACCACTTTTGCACGCATATTGAATTGCAGCCCAGAAGCCAAATCTTCTACTTTTTGCAAACTTAATGGAAAGTGAGAGAGACAGGGAGCAGAAACAGGTAGCAGATGAACAGAGCTATTGTGTGCCTGCAATTATTTAATTGTCTCT
>NW_007778340.1:0-1114 GCF_000696425.1 Galeopterus variegatus
GAAGCTAAGATCCCTCCAAGAACCAAGGCAACATCTTAACCCATCTGATCCCCACCAAATCTCATGACATTCTGCCTACCACATCCTCTTCATTTTTTTTCCATGTCGTAGGAGCTCCATCCCGGGTCATAATCTCAGTCTCCTCCATTCCATGTCTTGTGACAGATTCCATCATCGAATCTCCAAGCTTTGCTTACCCTTAATGCAGAAGGAGGATTTGAGACTTTAGGAAGTCCTTTTCCCTCCCCATCTTCCCATAAAGCTGAGCATTCAAACTGAGCTCTTACTGCGGACTCAAGAAACAAAACTCAGGAACTCAGAGCTGAATCATGATGCTCTATTCCAGACTGTATCTGCTTTGTTTTGTTTTAATTTATGAAGCAGTGGATGACATCACCTCAGGGTGTAAAGGAGCCACAGGTCAATTAGGTAATGAAAATGCACAATTTTGCAGCAGATTCTGCTGGTGCCTGCCTGGGTCCTCTTGGTCCTTACCATTTCTGGCAGCTGCATGGACTTGTAGCTGTCCCATAGCAACACTTTGCCTGAGGGCTGTCTTCTGTGATGGAAAGTGCCTGGGAACGACTCCTGGGAGCAACCCTCATCTGGTGACCACTGGGAGTTGGTGATGCATACCTAAGCTAATGAGGCTCTCAGGGAGAGTAACCAAGATGTGGGTGTACATTGGCCCTTGGTATCCATCCCCAGGAGATGAGTGGTAGTTGCTCAGTGTGACTTTCTATAAGGTGTTCCTCACTGGCCATGCTCCTTTTCCTGTTCACTTACCTCCTTCCCTGCCTATGTTCCTTGAAATCACCTCCCAAATAAACTACTTTCACTCAAATCCCTGTCTCCGGGTCTCCTTCCAGGGGATTCCAGGGGTAGACAGATTTAAAATGCTAAAAGCTTTGCTCCTATGGCATGTGTTTTAGGGAACTGTGTGTTAGTGGAGAATGGATTAGAGAAGGGGCTGTGGGGAGGTCCTGATGGAGGGTCCTGTGCATGGGTGTACAAAAGCAAGGATGGTGAAATCAGCAGGACTCCGGCTGTGGCAGAGCCTGCAGAAGCATGAGCCGTGGGCCCGAGAGTTTGGTGTGGGTGGTTGAAAAGATGC
>NW_007778340.1:2734-3290 GCF_000696425.1 Galeopterus variegatus
GAATACCTCCTGATATACTGAATTAGATGAATCCTTATAGATACTCTCCCCAAGCACATGTTAATGAAATAAAATACTATGTTGATCGAGTACCTCCTCTGTAAGAAGAGCACAGACAAGCTGGTGTCCAGGAGACTGGGCCTGGTGCTCAGGAGACAGAAGCGAGATGCTTCTTTCCTGGAACTTTGCCACATAGCTTCCTTCCTTCCTTTCCCCTTTCCTCCTTCCTTCCTGTTTTTTTTTTTCTTGCTTGAGCTTTATTCACAGGCCTTTCTTTAAACATCTGCTTTCTTATTCAGTTTTATAACAGTATTTTTAAAATAACTGCCTGTTTTCTCACATATTGCTGCAAGTCTTCATGGCCCTCTTGCCAAATTTTCAGACATCAGTGGAGCCACAGGTGATTTTCCTAAGGAAGAACATTTAACCTTAGTCAATGCCTCTTGATGCAGTTCTGAGATGCATGGATGTGCAGGGACTCTATGGTCAGTGAAGAGCAAGAGATAAGCTGGGCTTTGAGAAAAGGAAAGGTCACTGCAGAAAGGAAGCAGTGACT
>NW_007778341.1:0-535 GCF_000696425.1 Galeopterus variegatus
TAACATACATTCTTCCATCTTCCATGTAACTGTGGCAGGCTAACTTGTCAGGTTATAGTGGAGTAAAAACTCAGACCATTCATGGTGGTCGACAACCACCATAACCTACTATTTCTTTTAAAGAAAAAAAAGGAAGTCACATTTACTGTAATAGGCATACTGATAGTCAAGAGCAAATTGAAGGCTCTAAATGTTATACATAAGACATTATATAGAGTGGACATTAAATTTCAGGAGAGCACACGGTAAAATTTTTTAGGAATAACCTATAACCTGCTTTCTACTCACATCTTCAGTTAAACAGCTCTCATTTCTAATTGTTAGATAAACGATTTCCAATTTCTATATCGCTGAACCTCTCTGTTACATTGGAAATTTTGATCATTCCATTATACTTAAAAATTTCCCTTTATGTCTGGAACATTTAATTGTCTGCTTCTATTCATACTTTTCTGATTATTTAGTTTTTTTTTTTTTTTTCAAAAGGCTATCTGTCCTTATCTTCTAAAAGTTGTAATTTCTCCAGGATTTGCCC
>NW_007778341.1:2367-3290 GCF_000696425.1 Galeopterus variegatus
TACTATGTAACTCTTATCTCCTGAGCATCAATTATAGAGCAAATAATTTATGCTTTTTTTTTACATATTTGACTAAATAATAGTAAATATGTAATACCATAATAACTTGAAGCACACTTTCTATTGAACATATACCTGACCTATATATGTGTATTAATAATAAAATAGATTTTGTATGTTTCAAACATCATTGCAACATATGTATTATTTCCAATAAATAACAGATATTTATCACTTCATCAAAGCCAATGTTAGGGACTCTACCTTCTAGAAATAACTATTTTATCATCCCTTCTGGCATGCCAAGAGAGCCATGTTAGCATGTACCTATAAATAAATACATGTAATATGCAATACATATGTTTCTAAATGAAAATATGATTCAAAATTTCATCTAGATTTTAGCCACACTTCTCATCCTATTTGGTGAATATATGCAAAATTATGGTAACAAATTAAAATTATATTAATTAAAAAAATTATTACACAAGCTGTGTTTTCTCAGAAAGCTCAAATCCAGTGAAATAAACATCAACATTCAGCCTCAAAAGGCTCACATTCAGACCAAATTAATATGATGAAACAAATATGGGAAGTATGTTAACAGGAAAATTTTTCTAAAAGTAATCATAAATTTATAATCCGAATAGACTTCTCTTTAGATATATCTTTAATTCTTTTTTATTTATAAAGGTAATACATATATACATATTACTTAGAAATTAATAATTAGTACTAGAGTAATCAAAATGGCAGTTTTCTTCATAATCATTCTTGAATATAAATTCCTGCTCCTTGCATGTCATTTTTAACAAACATGTTTAACTCTTTTTAGAAGAATTTCCTCCATAGCATATTACTGTTTTTTTTTTCTGTTTTAGAAATTGCATATTGATTCTTATTTTAAAAGATAGATTTCTTGT
>NW_007778342.1:0-775 GCF_000696425.1 Galeopterus variegatus
AAAAAGAAACCCAGTAGAAACATGGAAGAGGGGAACAGGCAGTTCAAATGCAGAGGAAATCTAAATGACCAAGAAGAAAGAAAAAAAAAATGCTAAATAGTAATCAGAAAAATGGACATTAAAATACAATTAAATAACATTATACATTCTCTACAAAGGCTAATGTTGAGTAACTGACAATAACAACTGACAACACAGAGAAAAGCAAAATGTTATACATGATGGGAGAAAATATAATTTGGTAAACTATTCTAGAAAATTTTGCATAATCCATTAAAGTTGAAAATACACTTATCTACCACCCAGAAATTCTAATCAGAAGTATAGACCCAACAGAATGTTCATTATTATTTTAAAAAGCCTCATACTGAAAATAATCTAAATGTCCAAGTGAACTGTGGTATAATTACCCACTGGTACCCTATACATCCATGAAAATGATTACAGTATAGTTACTCTAAATAAGATTGATGAAATGCATACACATAATATTGAGCAGAAAAGGCTGAAATGTTACTCCAATTACATAAAGAAAAAAGGACTCAATTAAACTTTAGGTTTCCAGGGATATATATTTAAGAAGTAAAGGCATGAACAAAAGAAAGGAGGTGATTACCCTAATCACTGTAGTCTGCTGGAACTAGACTGTGCTGCATCAGGAGAGCTGACTGAAGCATCTCAATCTACATTTCTGTTGGTAGCTTGGAATCAGCCATGGTCAGAATATTTACATCATGGAAGTCAGCAAAAATAACAAATTTGATTTTTTTTTTTT
>NW_007778342.1:1968-3290 GCF_000696425.1 Galeopterus variegatus
TTTTTTTTTTTTCCTGGAAAAAGTTTTGTTCAATATTTACCAGCACACCAACTGCATAAAAGCCACATAATGGTTACCTTTAGCAGACAGGAGTGGATAGTTATTGGGGTTAGGCATATTCAGGTCTTCTCAATTGCTGGAATTCATTGGGCTTATTAGCCAGAGCTTTAGTTACATAGATTTTCCCATATGTGTTATATATCATAGTAATCGTTTTTTTCAAAGTCCTAAAGAAAATGCAATAAGGCAAGAAAAATAAATAAATAAAGAAGAGTCCATAAGGAAAGGGGGTATCATCAGACCCACTCTATTTGGTTATAAAAGAAAACTTGCTTGCCCCCTAATGTGGGTCTTTGGGAAAAGAATAGAGTTAGCTCTGTCATGGATTCCATGTGGTGGAAGAATCAATTGTGAATCAGCACTCTTAGGGTGGGCTGATGTGCTGAGATGACTCTGTGTGTGTGAACCAGAGACCTGAACTGGGAACCTAGGAGAGGGACACTCATAGTTCCACTTAGCACTGATGGGCTGGGATTGGCCTCCTTTGCAGATCATAGCAGCCTGTTCAAGGATCTGGATTGAAGTGGTCTTAGCTCAAGGTGGACAGTCTGCAACAGTAGCATTGTGTGACAACAAGAAGCAGTGGCAGTGGCAGATTGATCAGACCTAATTCTCACCTCACTTGAACGTGAAAGTAGGACTGACCATTTGGATTGAGTAATTCCAGAATGGAAGGGAGTGCATTTCACAATCCCAAATGTAATCATGGATTCAGTCAAGGGCTGTATTAATGGATACTAAAACCATCAGGTGCAAAGTTCTTGGAGGAACAGTATATTCATGTGACCCAAGTATTACCTCACAGATTACTTATGAGTCATAGAGGTAAAATGTATCTTTATATTGGGGAAATATGATGGTCTCCACCTTAACCATGAGGTCAAACTTAAGACCACTACTAATGAAAATGCCTGGCACTATGTACCTCCTGGTGTGATACAAAAGCATATAATATACCTGTAAAGTATTCTTGCTTAATATGTATACCTGAGTCTCATAAAAGCGTTAGACCAAACTTCCAGTTTATAGGAAATACAGGGGACAGAGGAGCATAAACAGGACAAGAGAACAATCATACAAATTCAGAATGCAGAACATTCAACAAGACAAGTTGGTATGGACTCTTAAAATAAGAGTCAACATTGTGAAAAGTGTGTGCTCGGGGTTTGTTCTAGACAAAAAGGCTAAAGAGCTACGCCAACCAAATATGATAATTTGGAAAATAAAATATAGTCACACAAGTAAATTTGAAAATAATTGTG
>NW_007778343.1:0-523 GCF_000696425.1 Galeopterus variegatus
CAGACCATGATGATCGATGTAAGTAAACTCATCAGACCAAGTTCATTGGTCCAAGTTAACTAATCAGACCAAGACGTTCGATATAAGTAAACTCATCACACCAAGGACATCGGCCTAAGTAAACTCATCAGACGGAGCTCATCGATCTAAGTAAACTCATCAGGCCGAGCCCTTCGATCTAAGTAAACTCATCAGACCAATCACATCGATCAAAGTAAACTCATCAGACCAAGCACATCGACCTAAGTAAACTCATCGGCCCGAGCTCATTGATCTATGTAAACTCATCAGACCGAGCACATCGATCTAAGTAAACTCATCAGGCCGAGCTCATCGATCTAAGTAAACTCATCAGACCGAGATGTTCGATCTAAGTAAACTTATCAGACCGAGCTCATCGATCAACGTAAACCCATCAGACCGAGCTCAGAGATCTAAGAAAACTCATCAGACCAAGTTCAACGATCTAAATAAACTCATCAGACCATGATGATCGATGTAAGTAAACTAATCAGACCAAGCT
>NW_007778343.1:2519-3290 GCF_000696425.1 Galeopterus variegatus
CGATCTAAATATACTCATCAGACCAAGCACATCGACCTAAGTAAACTCATCAGACCGAGCTGATCAATCTAATTAAACTCATCAGACAAAGCCTATTGATCTAAGTAAACTAATCACAGAGGGCTAATCGATCTAAGTTAACTCATCAGACCGAGCTCATCGATCCAAGTAAACTCATAAGACCAAGCTCATCGATCTAAATAAACTCATCAGACCAAGCACATTGATCTAAGTAAACTCATATGACCGAGCTCATCGATCTAAGTAAATTCATTGGACCGAGCTCATCGATCAAATAAACTCATCAGACGAAGCTCATTGATCCAAGTAAACTCATAAGACCAAGCTCATCGATCTAAATAAACTCATCAGACCAAGCACATTGATCTAAGTAAACTCATATGACCGAGCTCATCGATCTAAATAAACTCATCAGACCAAGCACATTGATCTAAGTAAACTCATATGACCGAGCTCATCGATCTAAATAAACTCATCAGACCAAGCGAATTGATTTACATAAACTTATCTTACCAAGCCCTTCGATCTAAGTAATCTCATCACACCAAGCTCATCGATCTGAGTAAACTGATCAGACCGAGCTCATCGATCTTGGTAAACTTATCAGAGAAATCTATTCGATCTAAGTAAGCTCATCAGACCAAGCACTTCGATCAAATAAACTCATCACAACAAACTCATAAATCTAGGAAAACTGATCAGACTGTGCTCATTGATCCAAGTAAACTCATCAGACTGAGCTAATCGATC
>NW_007778344.1:0-1303 GCF_000696425.1 Galeopterus variegatus
AAACTGGCTGTACCATTTTGTATGTGCACCAGCAATGTATAACTGTTCCAACTGATTCACATCATTGTCAAAATTTGATAGTGTCAGTCTTAAATGTAAGCTATTCTGCTTGGTGTGTACTAGTTGCTCATCATGATTTTAATTTGTATTGCTCTGATGACTGGTGATGCTGAACATCTTTTCACTTGCTTTTTAGCCGTTTGTCTATCTTCTCCTATAGAGTGTCCATTCAAATATTTTGTCCATTTTTTTATTTCATTGTTTGTTTACTTACTTAATTTTAAGGGATCTTTTTATACTGTACTGAAAACAAACCCTAAGACTTGCAAGTCTTTTCTCCTAGTCTGGCTTGCTTTATAATTACCTTAACTATATTTTTCAAAAGTAAATGTTTTTAAGCTTTTGTTGAAGTTTATTTCATTAAATTTTCTACTATTTTATGCTTTTCTGTTCTGTTTAAGAAATCTTTGCTTAATCCAATTTTGCAAAAAAATTTTGGTTTTCTCCACATGTTTCACAGTTTTAGCATTTACATTACATCTACAATTTATTAGGAGTTAATGTTTGTGTTTATTATGAGATAAGGGTTGAAGTTCTGTTTCGTGCATACAGATTACCTGTTAGCTATAGCAATGTTAGTTACTGTCATTTTTTCTAATACATTACCATGATGTCTTGGTAAAATATCAATTGACCTTGTAAGTATGGATCTAATTTTGGGCTCTCAATTCTGTTCCAGTAATATAATGTGTCTATCCTTATGCCAATATAACACTGTTCAGATTACTGTAGCTTTATAGTTAAGTATTAAAACCAGAGGGCATAAGTCCTCCAACAATTGTTACATCCTCAAAATTGCTTTAGACATTCTAGGTTCATTGTTTTCCACATAAAATTTAAAACCAGTTTGTTAATTTCTTTAAAAGAAAAAGTCTGATAGGATTTTTTAATGGGATTGCATTGAATCTATAGGTAATTTTGGGGAAAATTAAAATCTTAATGTTAAATCCTCCAATTCTTCAATATGAAATAGCCTTTCATTCATGCAGGTCTTCTTTAATTTCCCTCAAAATATTTTTCGACATTTAGTGTACATGTCTTACACATCTTTTGTTGAATTTATTCCTAAGTATTTTTTGATGCTCTTAAAAATAGGGTTATTTCAAATTATTTTAAATTTATTTCTAGTATATAAAAATACAATTGATTTTTGTGTGTTGACTTTGTAGCATGTCACCTTGCTAAATTTACTTGTTTCTAGTAATCTTTTTGGAGATTTCTTTCTTTCTTTTTTTTTTTTTTT
>NW_007778344.1:2607-3289 GCF_000696425.1 Galeopterus variegatus
TCTCTCTCTCTCTCTCAGCTCCCACTTATGAATGAGGACATGTGGTATTTCTCTTTCTGTGCTGGCCTATGTCACTTAACATAATCTCCTCTAAGTTAATCCATGTTGCTGCGAATGGCAGAATTTCATTCTTTTTTTTTTTTTATGACACAGAAGCATTCCATTGAGTATATACACCACATTTTCCTTATCCAGTCATCTTTCAATGGAAATTTAGGTTGATTCCAACTCTTGGCTGTTGTAAGTAGAAACACAACAAACATGGGTGTGCAGGTATTCCTTTGACATGATTATTTCCATTCCTTTGGGTTTATACTCAGCAGAGGGACTGCTGGGTCTTACGGCAGTTCTACCTGTACTTGTTTGAGGAAGATCCATACTGTTTTCCATAATTGCTGCACCAATTTACAGTTCCACCAACCGTGTAGGAGGGTTCCTCTTTCTGCCCATCCTCACCGGTATTTGTTATTATCTGTGTCTTTTTGATAATAGCCAGTCTAACTGGAGTGAGATGGTATCTCAGTGTAGTTTTGATTTTCATTTCCATGATGCTGAGTGATGTTGAACATTTTTTCATGTGTCCGTTGGCTATTTGTACATCTTCATATGAGAAATGTCTATTCAGCTCCTTTGCCATTTTTTTAGATGAGTTACTTGTTTTCTTATTGTTGAGTTGTTTGAG
>NW_007778345.1:0-3289 GCF_000696425.1 Galeopterus variegatus
TTTCAAAACAATTTCTTCCTTGAACCTGTTCTAAGGAAACTGCAGAAGGATATGCTCCAGCAAAACAAGGGAATTACCAAGAAAAATGAAAGCAAATGACTGAGAGAAATGGGGAGTCCAACACAAGATAAAGCAAAGAGAATTTCCAGGAAGATGGTGAAATGCAATGCAAAGATAATAGTTGTGAATTAGACCAAGCAAGCAACCAGTCCAGATTGGAGCAAGGAGAACAGGGAACTGGAGGGAAAATGTCTACAGATGACATGAAACTGAAATTTTATCAGACAAATTTGTGTGGAAATTGAATTGAGGCATTTTACAATGGTATTGGAGGGTGAGGGAAATTAATCCATAGGTTGAAAAATATGTAAGCAAATGGAAAAGAGACAGATAGAATTATCATTTCCTGGAAAAACAAAAGGTTGCAGTAGAAAGTATAATCACTTGGTTCACTTGAATCAAGATTTAATCAAACTATATGAAATAATGAATGGATAAAAAGAGGAAGTTTAAAAAGATATAGAACTCTCATCTTCCATAATAGGAAGTCAACAAATGTCTAAAATTTAAGACTAAAGAGATAGATGTATGCATATATTATTTGGGTATATAAAAATAAACATAGAAAATACAGCTTAAAATTTTAAAGTAGAAGTAGATCAGCCATATTCAGTGGAACAGGTGAAAGTGGAAATAAAATAAAGGTCTAAAAATAAAAGTAATAAAACACAATAGAGGTCTTTGGGGATTTTATAAGATTTTTAGCATCATGCATGAATTCCTTTCATAAAAATATAAATTAAATTTTTAAAGACAACTAATTACAGGACTTCAGGTTAGATCCTCCATAAGATATGTAATAGTATAAATAAAACCCAAACACACAGTACTTGAAAAACTTAAGTATATTTTCCTTTAATTATGAGTACTACTGACTTTATTTTACTTGAAAGAAAATCAATGATTCCTCTTAAATGAGTGAAGTCATGAAACTGCAGCTTCTTAACTGCTGCAGTAAACATCAGCCAGCCTGATAATAGCAAAGTACTTTGCTAATGTTTTTATTATTTTAAAAAGAACCTTCAGTTGGAGAGCTCCTGAACATTTTGGAAGGCCTTTGGAGCTACCCTATGTTTGGAAAAACTACAAGGATATATCATTTAATTACTTCAGTACAAGGCAATTATCCAATCATTGCTTCTGTAGAAAAATGGGAGGTCACCTTATATCCAAATGCAAACAGTACTGATTGAGATACTCACTGTGGAGTTTAGTCCTGTAAACTGAAGGTTTGTATAACTGCACAATGCCCTTGAGGAGGAAAAGGAAATGTATTATTCCAGAGGAAAGATTATATATACAAGGTTCTCCATGCTCCTGTGTCCTCAATCTGACACATGCACAATCACACTGTGTTATTTAAGGCTGGGTGACCAACACTTTGAAACTGTGCTGTGGACTACTGAGATTGATCAGGCGGGAGCAAAAAGTCTACAGTGGACCATGATTTGAGGCAGTTAAGGAAAAGGGCTATGTTTGTGTTTGGAGCAAATCAGAAGAAAAGGGCTGATCCTGGACAAAAAAAGTTGGAGCTAGAACTGCTCTTGCTCTAACATCATGAAGAATGCCTGCAGGACCAGAGGTACAGCAGTCAAGGCCTCAATCACTGTGATGATCCCTGCCAAGAACACAGTCTTGCACAGTGCCCTGGATTACCTGTTCTTAGTTAGAGGTTATACTGTATCCCCGCAGAAGCAGCAAAGGAACTGGGCTTTTCAGTGGCCTGAAAAACATTTTATTAGTGCTGTCCTTAACCGATTTCTTTGGACTTAGCAGAGAAACCTGGAGTCCAAGGAAATATCAGAGAAGAGAACCTCTGGAGAAAATTAAACTTTTCCTATATTGGAATGGGGACACAATGCCATATCCATTTGAATATTAAATATGTTATGGCTTTATTATAGCCTAAGCTGATGAGATGGATGTATATAGCAGTTTGTTTTGTACTGATGTTGTTTTAGGTAGGGGGGCAGGAAGAGTATTTTTTTAAGAACACCTTTAATCCAGCCACCCAGAATCAAGCACAGTTAGTATTCTGAAATACTACCTTCAGAAATTTTTCTTCTGTAAATATGCAAGTGCAGATAAGAAACAGAGTTAGCCCACCCCAAAATTAGATAATACTACACAAACTGTTCTATAATCTTTTTTCACTTAAAAAATAGTGTGAATAACTCTCCATATCAAACATAGATCTCCATCATTTGTAATAACTGAATTATATTTTACTGAATAGATGTACCATAATTTTTTAATCAGTTCCATGTTAATGAATAACTTGAATATCTTTCATTTCAAAATATTGTAAGTACATTGTAAAGAACAGCCATTAGGTCCATTCCTTATATCATTACCTTTATTATCTCCTCCAGAACTGTTGCGATGGCTTCATAAATAACTTCCTCTTGTCTAGTCTTGGCTCGTTCAGAATAATAACAGCCTCTCTAAACCAGTTTTCACTATGAATAATGTCCAATTTACAAACATGACATAGAATTCTTCATGACCTAGACTCTGTTGACATTACTTGTAATGTCATTTGGAGTGCAGTATCCCATTTACAACCTGATATGAAGATCAATCTCTGTTTAGAGGGGGCTACCCTCTCCAACATTTGAGCAACTATAATGTTCAGTCATAGAAAGCATCCATTAGTTATTCAAACTCACAGCATTACCTACCAGAGCTCCCCCTAGAATGTGCAAAGACCTGGAAAATATTTGATTTTAACATGTATTGCAAAATTCATGGGTCCATGTGAGGTTTAGTGATTACCAATCATAGGTAAGAGACAGGTACTTGGAATTTACTTATTGTCCAAACAATAAGCACATGTGAAGATCCTTCAGAGTGCCCAGGCTCCATGTCCTCCTGTTCAGCCCTTTACTGCTCTTTTTCTTTTTTAATTGTTAAATATGTCATGACTAGAAAATGTCTTATCTCCCACTATAGGAAAAAGTAGTCCCATACTTGTTTGCAATGCCTTATTCATTCAGAATCTCCTTGCATTGAAACAACATAGATGTTTCTGCCTCTGCAGTTCCCTCGTGCCATTTGTTTAGTGCTGGTTCTGTCATTATTCATAACATTGCATCACCCATCACCCACCTATGAAACCGGCTTCTAATGATTCTCTCAAAGGTTGTTACTGCACTTTGTTGAAGGCTGTGAACGCAAGATTTACCCAGAGTAATAAAGAAAATGTGAACCATAATTTGTTTTCTGGCCA
>NW_007778346.1:0-500 GCF_000696425.1 Galeopterus variegatus
AAAAATATATTCACAGGTAATGGCATATTTTATCTGAAGGACAAAGAGAAAACCAAGAGAAAAATTATAAATAGTGAGAATTTTGTAATTTGAATTACATAAGTAGTAAATATACAAAAGTAAATCGTTTTCCTGTATAGCAGCAATAAAAAGTCAGGTCATCAGACCCTAAAAAAAACCCCAACAGCATGCATGCACAGACACACTCACACACAGACAAACATACACATAAGACCATTAGAAATAAATGGACCACCTGAACCTGAAAGTAAAAGAAATCATTAAGGTAAACGAGAAGATTTTTAAACAAAATGTTTAATCAAAGGAATCAAAGAACAAATTATTAAAACACAAATTTAACACTATGTTATAAAAGGTAATACTTAGAAAAAAATAAATAGAAAAAATAAAAATCCAATCATTTAAGCTAAAAGTTAATTGGAAAGATGAGTAAGTAAAAATTTTTAATAATTTCAGAACGTACGACAACAGGAAAAAAA
>NW_007778346.1:2030-3289 GCF_000696425.1 Galeopterus variegatus
AAAGAAGAAAGAATCCAAGAAAATGAGGGAAAGCCAAACTTGAAATCAAAGCATAGTGCAATTATATCACAAGTGCAATGAAAATAAATCACAGGACTTCAAATATAAAGCAGCCCTAAAACATAAAAATTAGTCCAACCTAAAAGAGGAGATGAAATGGCCCTGAAAACAATGTCTCTCATAAGAAATTGGATTTATTTTAAAGGTAGTTTGAAGAAGCTAAATGTCAAAATGTTATTTTATCTATTCACCGCCACCACCACCACCACAAAAAGAATAACAAAATATCTAGAGATAAGAAGCTATCTATTAATACAATGAATTAAGTGCATAGAAAACTGAGATGTAGTACAGTTTCGATGAATTAATGGAGTTCCTTTACTTCAGGAGTCTACTAATGTACCATCCCAAGTTGAATATTATTTCATAAAAATATTTTTAAAACATCTGGTAGGAAAATCTCTAATGATACTCTATTTTTCTGTACATATACTTCTCCAAGTTCTTTTTAAAATTCTTTTGAATGTCCTCCAAAAATATCAATTGGCCTTTTTGCAGAATAATAATATATTAATTGGTTGAGAATGTTACTTGAAAACATGTACTATTACCTCTCAGGACTCTGGAATGTCTCTCAATTTATTCAAATTTTTCCTGACCTAAAAAATTAGACAATAAACATATTTTGCAGGACCAAATGATACAGTAACAAAAATTGATAAACATTTGTGTGTTTAACCAGTCTTGCTTTCCCAGGATAACCCTACTTTATCATATATTTTTGGATTTTATTTACTAGTAATTTGTTGAGGACTTTGACATCTATGTTTATGAGAGATAATGTTTTGTAATTTTCTTAGAATGTCTTTATCTTGTTTTGGTATCATGGTAACACTGGCATGCGATCTGGGAAGTTTTTTTACCTTTACTATTTTTTGGAAGAATTTGTGTCCAACTGTTGTCACTTCTTGTTTTAAATATTTGGCAGAGTTTACCAGTGAAGCTATCTGGGACAGGAATTTTTGTCTTTGAGATTTTTAAATTTCAAATTCAATTTGAATAGATTAGGTCTACTCAGGTTATCTTTTCTTCATGAGTGAGTTAGGCAGTATATGTATTTGAAAAATTTGTTTATTTCATCTAAATTGTCTATTCGTGGGCATATATAAAGCTATTTTATTTCCTCATTATCTGCTTAATGCCTGTAGTATTTGTAGTGACGTTACTTATTGTATTCCTTATATTTGTAATCAGTGTTT
>NW_007778347.1:0-3289 GCF_000696425.1 Galeopterus variegatus
TCCTAGAGGATTGGATTTCCTTGGAAGGTGCTGTGTTGGTAGTGCATTTAGCAACGGGTATGCAAACACACTCTGTAGATGGAAATGAAGCTGAAGGAGGCGGTGGGCAAGGGAGAGAAGGGGGTAAAGCAAGAACAGGAAGTGAAGGTAGAAGAGCAGGAGGAGAAGAAGGGGCAGCAGAAGTAGGGACAGAAAGTGGAAGGAGGGAACGAGGAGGAAGAGGAGGAGGAGGAGGAGGAAAAGGAGGAGGAGAGGGAGAGCGAGAGGGAGGAAAGTTGTTTGCTGGATGGGAAAATTTTTCAAAAATGTTTCTGTTGGTTTCCACGGCTAGCATACAAGTGGGTGTCTGTCCCCTAAAGAGTGGAGCGTCTACAATGCAATGCCTTGGAGGAGAAAGTTCTACAGAACAGTCAGCAGGGGGCGTGGGGACAAGAGGTTCTAATTTGAGTCCCACAGTCCTTGAGACAGTCGGCAAAGTGGAGAATGAGAAATGAGGCCAAGAGGGAAATGCAGAGTCTGAAGACAGAGATTTCAGCTGTTCTCTTCCTTTTATCGTCAGTGATTCAACTTGACTTATTTCCTCTTTTTCTGCCAAATTTGCATCTTCAGGTGTAAGCAGTGAATTGCTGCTACCTCTTTTGTTTGAGTAGCTTCCAGAGCTTTCATTTTCAGCTTTCTGCCTCGTGCCATACCATTGCTGCAGATCTAGGATTTCTGGTCTGTTTGGAACTCTCCTCATCAGTGTCCCTGGAAGGCTGACTGGTTGATTCCACATCCTCTGAACCTTTTCTCTTGGGCCCCTCAGAGACTCACTCTTGGCTTGTGTTCTGGGTAAAAATGGGTTTACAAATTCTGTACTCAGTGAAGAGTCTGACTTTGTTGATCTTTGATCTATATTTTCCTTATAAAGGGGATTCTGGTTACTTAAGGCATCCTCATCAGATAGAAATGGGAATCTCCTTGCAGACTTTGCTTGGTTGTTCTTAAGTGATCCATCTACAGGAGCTGGCTTGTAAGCCTCAATAGTATTGGAAGAAAAGGGCATCACAACTTGCTGATGTTTCCTGTCTTCTGAGACTGAGTTATTTCCCCTGCTTTGTTGAAAATGGTAGAGAAGGAAAAGACTTGAAAGAAAAGAAGATAATGAAATGTAAGGAAACAAGTTGTGACATAGCTCTCATGAGAAAGATGCTCTTACAGTTCTCATTACTACGTCAAAACATAAAAGGCCAAACAGCACTAATCTACGGAAGCAAGACATTACTTTCAAGTCCCTATTCTCTAAAAAGGTAGAACAGAAAAATATTGAGTGGTGAGTAGCATGAGAAATTTTCATTTAAAATGCATGTGTCAATCTCTAGGCTGTTTCTGCTTGTTTCAGGTACTTTGATACAGTAAAGTATCCATGTCCACACATCACAGTTTACTCATGTATAAATCACAATCCTCCAAATTACAGACCAACTTCTTGGCCACTGATTTCATATGAAATTTTCATTTAAAATGCATGTGTCAATCTCTAGACTGTTTCTGCTTGTTTCAGGTACTTTGATACAGTAAAGTATCCATGTCCACACATCACAGTTCACTCATGTATAAATCACAATCCTCCAAATTACAGACCAACTTCTTGGCCACTGATTTCATATGCTCTGCCTTGCTTGAGGATGCTCACAGCTGACTGTTACAGATAAAAGTCCCTGAGCTGTATCTGGTTCAGTACCTGTTCATGCTCTCTCATCTCAGTTATTTAGTCTAAGAGCTAAAAGTACTCTCCCGAGACAAAATTTGCAAGAGAATACAGAAAGAGATATTCCATTATCCAGATTAAGAGAATTAAAGTCCTTAAGGACAGATGAGAGAGTTTTTCTCATGGAGTTCATAACCACAATTAAGAAACTAAATTAAGTATCTTGACAGATTATTTTCTTCTGTTTAAATTATACACTTTTAAATTTTAAAACATTACAAACAATACCAATCAGAACTGGTGCTGTTGGTATTTTCTTGAAGATGATCTGGACCAAATTTTAGTCAAGACTCACTTTAATAAAAAGGTTTATGTTAAAATATCACTGTTTTCACAAAACTGAAAGATATGGCCATGTATGAACAGTGAGTCACAGGTGACTGTGAGTCATAAATAAATTTGAAGTGAGTAAAGGAGCATAAATTAAGTGCATGTAATGAGAGCATTAGGACACTTCTCCAGAAAAGGTTGGGTGACATGTGGTTTTGAATATGTGGTCTCTCATTAGGTTTTGCTCTCAAGCCCAAACAGAATAAAATATTTATTTTAGTTACTGTTTGTTATTTCGCACTCAGCAAGAATAAGATGAAAGGAAAATATTTTGAATAGAAATTAAATAGCCACACTGAAAAATTAGGGTGATAGGTTAGGCAATAAAATAATACATAAAGGCAAAGTTGTTAATGTATCATTTGGCAAATATACAGACTGTAAAAAAGAATTCTCACAGGTGGACCTGGACTATCATTCCCATCTGAATAATTCAAAAAGCTCAGAAAATTTGGATTAAACAGATAGCAAACCCTTTTTACTTTTCCTGATCTTGAAAAGTCATTTTCTACATGTCAAGAACCACAAGGCATGACATTACATGGCCATTGTTTCTGTGTAGATCTGATCTTGGCTTAATTTTTTCTTGGAAACAAAAACAATCTGTTTAATGATACCACATCGCTTTTGATCAAAATAAGCTTATAAATATTTTTAACAAATTAAAGGAGAATGAAAGGAGAAATTTAAAGTAGAATTTTGAAACCCCTCTCAGTAGGCACAAGTGCTATCACTGGGGACACTTGTTTTAAGCTCATGATGTTTCAGGGCATCAAAAGGAAATTGAGTGTGGAACAGAAAACATCCTTTTAAAAGTAAATGATTATGGTAAAAGAAGATCACTGTATTAATGGTGAAATATCACTTAAACTATTCTATTGCATCTTTTTTTTCTAATGCTCTTATATTAGAGTGATATTATTTACTTACTTATGCCTATGTATCCACAGGTGAGAAAGAGAAAACATGTGATAGAAAAAAAAATGTTTAACTATAGTTAATTTGAGATTATTATGAAAATACTAACACCAACTTGTTTTAAACACTTAGTACCTGCATTCAAACAAGAAAATGCATGTTTTTATATTTTCTTTGTGTTCATTTATAAGAAAGATATCAAATAATGTTTTAGATAAAATTATCTGGCATTTATTTGAATATCTTACCATATCAAATTATATCCACTTACTATACATAGGTAAAATTTAC
>NW_007778348.1:0-1046 GCF_000696425.1 Galeopterus variegatus
AAGAGAGTAACCATTTCTCTTTCAGAGAGAGAGAAGAAATCTAGGGTAATTGGGGGTGGGGAGAGAGGGATAGGGCGAGGTTGGACAAGGGCCATAGAGAATAAGTACTATTTGTAACAATATATATGCTAGTAATATTGATTTGATCAACATATGTCAACGTTGAACCCCCAAAATATGTATAACTAATTATGATTCAATAAAAATTAAAAAAAGAGGGCCGGCCCGTGGCTCACTCGTTAGAGTGCTGTGCTGAAAACACCAAGGCCATGGGTTCGGATCCCACATAGGGATGGCCGGTTCGCTCACTGGGTGAGCGTGGTGCTGACAACACCAAGTCAAGGGTTAAGATCCCCTTACCGGTCATCTTTTTAAAAGAAAAAAAAATTAAAAAAAGAAAGAGAAAGAAAAATGAAGAGTAAAAGAGAATAAAGTATTGTCTTGTCAGAATTTAGGCTGGCGGGGCTCTAGGACAGACCTACCAGCAGTAGAGACACGGGAGCAAAATGGTCCCAGTGGCCACTTGCCTCTTGCAGCTAAGGTCTCCTCCGGTGTCAGAGGCTTTCCAGTTTTTACTGGTGCAAATTAGAGCAGCACGTGTGCTGCATGGGGAAAATCCCAGGGCCATTCCCAGCACTCAGAGTTCCTTATCTTCTGGCTTGTCCTGAATTAGGCTCTTGGGTCATAGAAATGAACAATGCACACAGCAGTAAAGCAAGCAATGCTTTACTAAAAGAGAAAATAGACTTATGCATAAGGGGGATAGCGACAGTAAAGCTAGCCCCCTTAGGGGAGCTGGTCTTTTATAGAGAAAGGAGTTAAGGGGTGCAGACTAATGTCACTGGAGGTGGTCCATTCTGTTCTTCCTGGTTGCATCATGGGCACACGTTCAGTTAAGTCTTTGGTCCTTGCACCTTCTAAATAGGTCCAAAATGGTGGCAGTGTTCATTATCATCACCGCAGGAGGGTCATTGTAGCAGTCACGTTGAAGTTTTGTGTGCATGAGGGAATTTCTAGAGGAATCTTAAGGTTAATCTGTAACTTAA
>NW_007778348.1:3061-3289 GCF_000696425.1 Galeopterus variegatus
ACCTCATACCAATGCCCCAGATGCCTGCTGATAAAAGTGTCCTTCCACCCTAATCACCATCAAGCTGCAGACACCGCCGCATCATAACGGCTAGAACTGGCCCCATTGAATGGATTGTGGTTGCTTCAACCTGTCTGTGCAGAAAGGAGGGAAGGGTGTGTGTGTGAACGTGTGTGCCCAGGAGACAGCTCCGTGTCTGTGATGGAGATTCTGTGTGAACACATCTAG
>NW_007778349.1:0-3289 GCF_000696425.1 Galeopterus variegatus
GGGGGGGGGGGGGGGGGGGGGGGGGGGGGCAAACATCCAACAACTAAACATATAAATAAGATGATTACATGTCTTGATAAATGCCATGACGGTGATATTAAAGGGCCATGCCCTGAAAAGTACCTGGAGAAAGGATAGTGCTAGTTTAGGCGGGGCTGTAAGGGAAGGCATCCTGAGGAGCTGACATCTGAATCACGACCTGAACCAGGAGAAGGCCTCCATAAAAAGCTTCAAGCAGAACATTCCAGGAAGGGTAAAGAGCAAGGGCAACAACCCTGAGGGGGAAACGAGCTTGGCATGTTCACAGCACAGAAAGTGGGGCAGGATGACTGGAAGGTGGTCATTAAAGGGCAGAGGAAGTAGGGATTGGACCTGCAGAGACTTGACGATGATGTCGAGAATTTTGGATTTTTCTTCTGGACCTAATGAAAGTCACTGGTGAGGTTTAGGCAGAGGAATGAACTGATCTGGAGCAAAGCACTAAAGAACTCAGTAAATGCCTCACCATTGCTCATATCCCTGAGCATTCATGGCATCAGCTTATGTTGACTATATTTTCAAACCAAAATTGGGGCACATGGATTAATAAGTTTAGGTGTGCTTATAGCATGAATAGGACAGAATATTTCAAACCAGAACTGTTTGGGGGGGAAACTGTGATGAATGTGCACCCTGTCTCTAATTGTGGCTAGCCTGATATATCTCGTCATGGAGAATAAAAAGACTGGATTCTTAGCTCTATAGGATGTGTAGAAAATGTTTCTTAAGTGTTATTAAGCAGGAATTTCTAGGAGTTCCAAGACAAAGAGTTGGGGAGCAGATGTCACAGCAGGGCTCATTAGCACAATTTGTCCTTGGTGTTACCACCTTCCCTGTCACTGGGTGTGGTGAGATGGGTGTGAATGCCCAAACCTTCCCACCCTCTCCTTACCTTCCCCATTATCACCAGTCCTTTTGCACCTCTCCCTCTCTCTGCACCCTATTAGCTCTACATTACACTTCTGGACTAATTGGAGGAAAGACATTATCAAAATTTCAGCTTTCTTCTCAGTAAAAGTCTAGGATTTTGAGAACACTAACATTTCTCTCCTTCCCTTTTATCTTTTTCTCCCTTCTTCCTTCTCTATCCCAACTCCTTTTCTAGAATAGTTTCCCTCAAGACTTCAGAAAGTCCCAGACTAAAAATGTTTAAAATCTACTGTGGCAGAGAAACATAGTTTCTGAAAAAGAAGATTGATAATCAATGTATTTAAATCGGGGGATATATACTTACAAGAATTTAAAAATATTTAATAAAAGGACAGTTGTGATACGTTTTCTGTCCTGAAAATAGCAAGACTGTTAAAATGCCAACTACAGTGGGGCAGCCATTGTTCTTTTATAGCCATCGTCTCTTCCCTCATTTATTGAGGACTTTTTGGGTGCCAGGCACAGTGCTAGATGCTGAGGGAAATATAAGCAGGTAAAGACATACTACCTGCCTTCTAGAAGCAAATATCGAATAGGGTGATGAGGACCCCGCAAGGGAGCACGACACGAGAGCGTGTCACAAGGGCATACATTTCTGTGGGAGCACTGAGAAATGAACAAGAAAGTAATTCCAACCCGGGCCTTGGGAAAGCCTAGTAGGGATTCAGAAAGGAATTTAAGAAGAGACAAAATGACACTACCTCTAACAGCCTCAAGACAGCCCCAAGCCTCTTTTCTCCTTAGCACTAGACCCACGTTTTGGTTGGTAGGTGGTTGATTCTAGCTCTATAGGCTCATGAGGTGTATGTTTGGAATCAGGTGCAATTTGCACGTGCAACAAGCTAGTGTAGTGAGTGTGAGTGGGTGCTCTCAAACCGGCTGTCCAGATTGGAATCCTGCTTCAATTTGGGCAAGTAACTTCAGCTTTCTACTCAGTTTACTTGACTGTAAAGTGGAGTAATAATACTGCCTACCTACTGGGGTTATTGTGAGGAGTAAACGTCTGTATGGAACTTAGAATAGTCCATGAAAACTGGATAAGCACCGAATGATGTTAGCGACTGTTAACTCTAGTAGTCCACTATCAGAGCAGCACGTGAGAGTCATCTTTGTTGGGTCCTGATGGAACGGTGCTTTTTCATCTTTGCTCTTACACACGTGTCCCTTGTGGAGGGTTAGCCAAATATTTGCAACCAAGTCCCTACTCTCAAGCACTAAGAGGGTGAGGGAAATGGTAGGACCCAGCAGCTGGCATCAGCAGCCACACTGGCTTCTCACAGGCCATGCAACCTCTAAGATCAGAGTCACTCAAGGGAACACTGATCCCTTTGGGAACCAAGCATTGTCTATCACAGACACTTTTATATTATAGCATTTTTATATGTATGTTAATGCTCTTTTGAGACAATCAAACACAATTTTATTTAATATCCTTCACAGCAGCTTTTAGCCACCATGGTTTCTCAGTGGAGATACTAAAGTTTACTGTATGATCATCCCTTACATTTTAAAAGTATTTAAAGGGGTATCATGCTCAAAATTATGTATTTCTTTAGTTGAAAAAATATTTGTTGGGTGACTACTATGTACCAGGCATTATGCTGGGCCTTGGGGACACAAGAGTGAATATAATACAGCCCCTGCCTCAAAGGGCTTGTAATCAGACAATTGCAACTCAGGATGTTGAGTGCTGGGTTGGGACTAAGCAAGGGATGCTGTGAGGACACAGAGGAGGAGGCCGCTTCCCAGAGGAGGTTCTGTCTGTGGTTGGAACCTCTGGTCCAGAGCAGCGTATCAGTGCCATCATTTTGTGAATGCTGGTTGAGAAAGGAGGAGCTTCTCCTCACAGGCTGAGGATATCCCCCCCCAATACCTTCTCTTGGTCTCTCTCACTGCTGTGTTGCCGTCGCTACTAATCCACAGAGCCCCATCCCTCACCAATATGGCCTCTTAGACAATAAACTGGGGCCCACAGGTTGTATACCACGTCCAGCTCATGACAAGACAGCAGGTGCAGCCCCTTTCTGACTCAACCTGCTGTCAATGGCGCTTTTACCCATGCTCCTGGCCTCCTCTTCCAGCCTCTGAGACCTCTGTGTGGTCCCACCTCTCCTGGGCAAGGACTGGGCCCTGGCAGGCAGCCCCCAGCTCCCTAAGCTAAGGTCAGTCCTGTGTTCTTTCCTGCAGGGCCAGCCTTCACTCACACTGATGCACTCTGTGAGAACTGTAAGAAGGGAGATAAAGCTCCTAGCAAAGCAAAGAGTGTGAGGAGGAGGCTGTAATAAGTGCAGGTTGCCAAATAATAATAATAATAATAATG
>NW_007778350.1:0-384 GCF_000696425.1 Galeopterus variegatus
TCTGTGCTGCCACAGTCACGCAGCTCAAGCCTGCCTCTGTTAGAAACCCCAGTATACACTTCTTTAAAGAATCAATTATCTCTTAAAGAGAGTTGAATAATAAATTCATCTACGCAGTCTCCATTTATGGTGATTTTCATTCCTGTTTGTAGATCCAGCTCTCCCTCTGGCGTCATCGTCCTCCTGCCTGGAAGACTTCTGCTAACATTTCTTGTAGTCTAGATCTCCTGGTGGTGGTTTCAGCTTTTGCATGTCCAAAGAGCCCTACATTTCATCCTTCTATTTGAAAGGTCTTTCTGCTGGGCAAATACTTTAATGACGTCACTCCACTGCCTTCCTGCCTGCGGTGTTTCCGGGGAGAAACCTGTTGTCACCCTCCTCTTC
>NW_007778350.1:2338-3289 GCF_000696425.1 Galeopterus variegatus
AGGAGGTGGTGGTCCACATCTAAGGAGACCACAGGGAGAAGGAGAAGGGTATGGTAGTGAGCTCCTGAACCCCTTGATGAGCCCACCCAGAACAGGGGTGTGGTGTCTGTGCACCGAAGCCTCAGTGTTCCTGCTTGTGCCTGTCCCCACTAACTGCTGAAACTGCTGAACACATGGCTGGTTCCTGGACCCCAGCCACAGAGGTGCTCAGTTCAGGGGCTCTAGGGCAGGGCCCAGGTCCTCCTACAGGTCAGCAGGGACTTGTGCCTGTGCGCAGTCATACCCTGTCAGCATTGGTTCTTTGTGGGCCTTCCCTGGTGGCTCAGCAGGTGAGGGACCCTTTCTCAGGACCCATGCCATGAGGTCTGTGCCCCTGGGGAACCACCACGGCCTCCCTGCAGTCAGGCTGCCTGCATATCCCATCTGCTGTGGGAACCAGTGGCCTGTGGACCCGACAGTGCTGGCACAGGTGTGACTTCCTGGTCCCCGCCCTGAGAGCGCAGTGCCTGGCCAGCCTGGTGCCTCTGGATTCCACAGCCTCTGAGAAACTGAGTCACAGCCAGGGGTGGCCCACGCAGGAGGCCTCCCTGTGTAACTGCAGAGGATATTTTTAGGTTCTGCTGTGTTTTTCCTAAGAAAACATTTTTAGACCAAAGTCACCCTGAGTGGCAATGTGTGGCTTCTAGCTAATTATGCAGTTAATCATCAGGGCTGGGACAGTGTGGGCGGCCACCTCCCCCTCAGCCCAACCTGGCCCTGAGCCTGCAAGGAAACCCAAGCCCTTAGAGAGGGGCTCGAGGGGCTGGAGCTGCTGCTCCGCAGCTGCAGATCCTCCTAGAGGAAGAGGAGGGTGCAGGCGGGTGGGGAGGGCTGCCTTCCTGGGAAGTGGAGCTCTCAGCAAAGGCTCAGGTCCTCCTAGCCCCTTTCTCTTGGGCCACCTGCACTGCACTC
>NW_007778351.1:0-650 GCF_000696425.1 Galeopterus variegatus
CAATTCCTTGAACTTCATAAGACAAGAACAGATATGATGTTGATGGGTGGGAGGGGGGAAAGGGAGGGGGAAAGGAGGAATCGGTAAAGGGACATGAAAATCAACTACACCATATATTGATAAATTAAAATAAAAAAATAGATTAAAAACAAACAAACATGGGCCGGCCCGGTGGCGCACTGCTACAGTGCGCCGCTTGGGAGCGCGGCGGTGCTCCCGCCGAGGGTTCGGATCCTACATACAGACCAGTTCCCGCT
This sequence comes from Galeopterus variegatus, assembly GCF_000696425.1. NCBI lineage: Eukaryota > Metazoa > Chordata > Mammalia > Dermoptera > Cynocephalidae > Galeopterus > Galeopterus variegatus. Next base: position 258 of record NW_007778351.1, read on the forward strand.
CACAGGCTGAGCGAGGTGCGGGCGCAACACCGAGGGTTGCGATCCCGTTGCCGGTCCCGGTCCGGTACGGGTGCGACACTGAGGGTTGCGATCCGTTGCTGGACACGAAAAAAGACAAAAAAAGGAAACAAACAAACAAACAAGATTTGTTTTAACCCCATAGGAAAAAGAAGGCCTAAAACCAAAGAACATGTAAGAAGGAACCAATGGTATATTTTTCCCAGCTGTTCCTTGGAAGTCCATTCAGAGGCTTGAAACCATTTCTTACACTCTGTCTGATGGCCAAACTTTCATATCTTGGCAGCTACGTGTAGTGAGATCCATAGAGAAACTACCTGATGCTTGTTTTAGAACTACATTGTATTTGCTTAAGTGCAATTGGCATTGTATTTG
>NW_007778351.1:1158-3289 GCF_000696425.1 Galeopterus variegatus
TACCTGATGCTTGTTTTAGAACTACATTGTATTTGCTTAAGTGCAATTGGCATTGTATTTGTTTTAAAAGACCCCTTAAATCTAAATTGTTTGTTAATCCAAACTGTTAGCAGATAAATGTAATATCTAATTTGTTTTTTACTTTTAGTTCTCATTGCTTTTAAGATCTGTGGTTACACACTCAAATGATTTCAGGGGCAGGGGTGGTAACCTAAACCAGTATGGTGGCATGGAACAATAGGGATGGGTGGGGCTTGTGGCTAACTGCACAGCACTGCTGTGCTGTAGCCAAACCCAATAATGCTCTGGGCTGGGCTTGTCCTTCAAGCTGTCATTTTGCAATCAGTGGTCTTAATGAACAACCCACAACTCTCCTTGTGTAACTATTCTTTGGATTCCTTCTTTCCTGCTCCCAGCCCTGAGGTTGAGAAAGGTGAAAACAAGATAGCCAAATTGGCAGGAGGATCATGGAAGCTTGTGCATGAGAACTGCCTTGCACCTGGCTTCCCCTTTATTCTGTTTAGCAATGAATTCAGACTCTGCAAGCATTAATTTAGCACCTACTAGGCACAAGGCCCTGGACTAGATCTAGAGGGGATTGCAGAGATGAATTAAATAAAAACAAAAACAAAAAACAAATTAAAAATCTCTACTCTTTGAGTTTAATTTTGCATTCAGACATACCCACACATAACTGGAATGCCATGTGATAAATACTGTAGCAAAAGCAAATGGTGATGAGGGGATTTATGCAGAACATAAGTGCACTTTGAACCAAGAACACTCATAATTAGTATCTGCAGTTAATCGACTTGGGGCTGCGTTAACTGGAGAGGGCTATTATGACTCAGAGAGGTATTACATTGAGGATGTCAAAACTGAAATTCCTGTTGAATCACAAATGACTGCATGCTTCTCAGGCTATTCTCCCAGGGTCATATCAGCATTCAGATCTTTTTATCTGCAGTGACCAGCTCGGACCCCACTTTTAACATGAAGTCTGCTTGCCCCAAAGAGTCTGTTTTAGAACTGGAAGGGACTGGTGATGTTTTAAGCAAGTCCCTTCTCTCTCATTTGAGTGCAGCGAGGCCCAGAAATCCCCCTGGTGTTCAGTAGACAGTTAAAATTTGAACCCGAGCTCCTATGTCAGAGTTCTCTTTCCTTTTGTCCATCATTTCAAATCCTAAAACTTCTCTGATCTGAGATTTCACCATGTGACTACACATGTTTTCCACTTTGCTGTGTAACAGTAAATGCTCTTTTCTCCCTCCCCGTGTGAACTGCCAGCTTGCTGGGTGACGAGGCTCGCCAGTGTTGAGCTTGGGCTGCGCTTTTTTTCTAACCAGTGAACCTAACCATCTGCTTAGCAGGTGCTCCAAAATCACTCAGAACCTGAGGATAACTTTGAATCTTCAATGATCTGGGAGTAATAATTCAAGGGAAAGTGACCTCCAAATCAATGTTTCCCTATCCATAAGTTAAAATGAAATAGTGACACAGAAGCTATTATGTCGATTAAATATGGCGATACGTGGAAATGTACTGTGTAAATTGTAGCCCATTGGATAACTATAAGTAGGTAAGATAAGGTTATGCTGTTTTAAAATGAGATGGCGATTTTCAGTATTTCTTGGGTCTTTATTACCTAATGTGGGGAGGGGTGTGATAAGGCAAGCCAGCAGGTAATACATTAAAACAGAAGAAAGCCCTCTTCTCAGGATTAGAAATCATTTAATGGGAGTTTAGGAGGCTAAAAATATAGAATTAATGTCTCACAGTGACTCCGTAATGTCTAATGCTCCACGCCACCTAAACCATGACCTCTCACAGCCTCATGAGCATCTGAGAAATTTGAATTGACGTATTGAACATTCTGCTTTATGGGTTTGAACATATCATCTGACCTTGAATTATAAGACTCAAGACTTCATAAAATTCAATTGTAGTAAGTTTTTACTTTTAAAATTACCCTCATTTTTAAGATTAGGAAAAATTCGGGTGTAAATGAAAGATTTACTTCCTTCTTTGCTGTTCCTCTAAATTAAGCAAATAATCATTAATGGCCTAAGGTCAGAGACACCATAACATGTAAGTATTGGCTTCTTTCTTTTGTCTGTATTAAAAAAAAAAA
>NW_007778352.1:0-953 GCF_000696425.1 Galeopterus variegatus
GAGATCTATTATTTATGGGCCATCTGCATGTGTATAAACATGGGTGACAACTGAGAAGACCGGAACCTCAATCTGGGGGGGAAAAAAAAAAGCTCACTGGGCCCAGTGGCAAGTGGCTGAGGATCAGTCCTGAGGGCACAGACCTCCCAGGTGGTGATTGCAGACACACATGGCAGGAACACAGCGTTGGAAACTGGCTCTGCAGCCACACTGATGGAGAAGTGGAAAGAGAGGGGATGAGGTGGCATTTGAATTAGGGTATCTTTCTACTTCTCTTGGTCTTTAGTGTCAACTTTCAAATAGTAGCAGGTGGGCAACCACACTAAAGCTTAACCACAGGAATCTTGCTTTTACCTTTTCATGAGAATTACAACTCCACCTCCTTTTTCAACACTGTCTTCTTTTCTTACCATTTTTTTTAAGTGCCATGCAGCCTATCTTACCAAAAATATTTAACTCTCCCAGCGCTATTCTGAGGTTAATCTTCCTGACACCTATGAGCCATGCATGGTTCCCCTTCCTACACCCCAGCCCCCTCGCAGCTTTCAGGGTAAAGTTCCAAGTCCATAGGGTGGTGCATAGGCTCCCCAATTATCTTTGCAGCCCCTCCATCTGACACCACTCTAAGGGCACTCTTCTTTCCCAGCAATGAGCTCACTCCAGTCATTTCTTCCACATCTCAGTGTCTTTGCCTGTGTTGACCACTCTGTCTAGATGGCTCTTCCTGCACATTTCTGCCTGAAGAACCTGTCAGTCTTCCAGTTCCAGCAAGCCTACCTCTTCTCTACAGCCCACACAGGCCACATCAGTGCATGGCACAGGAGCTCCAAAGAGGCAGATGGCTCAGTTCCTGACCTCAGGAAGTTCACAGCCAGGCAGGGTGGACAGAAATGTGCACAGGTTAATTATGACAACTGGAATATATTGGATTTTTTTTTTTTTTTTTTTTTTTG
>NW_007778352.1:2886-3289 GCF_000696425.1 Galeopterus variegatus
GACTAGGCAAAGGGTGATTGGCAGAGCCTGTGTCAGACCAGATGACACAGGCAAGGGTTGACTGGCTGATGAGTCAAGAGCTGATTGGTTGGGGCTGAATCAGGTTATAAGACAGGCAAAGACCTGCATTCAGTCCTTTGGTGGAGAATTTTCAGGTTCCTGTGGTACCCTGACACCATATGGAGGGCAAGGGCTTTCTCTCTGAACATGCTCAACTACACCTTACAAGAAATCTTGTAAAACAACTTGAGATAAGGAGATAAAACCAGTTTTGGCTAGTTTTAGACAGTTTCAGCTTCGATCCTCCTGAATGAGGCCGGGTTTGCTGAAGGGGTAATAATGTACATATTTTTTGCAAATAAGAGAAAAATTTGCCTGTTGAAAAAATATATATGTCAAAGAT
>NW_007778353.1:0-3288 GCF_000696425.1 Galeopterus variegatus
CCTCTGGCCATGATGTTCCATGATGGAGGACTCCCACTTTCTACTCTACTGCACCAATTGATTTTTAACTTTGAAAACATTAAAAATATGTATCTTTGAAAAGTTCTTCTCTCTTTCTCTGCTCTCTCTGCTTCCACCATCTTGCAATGTGAGAACCCTGAGTCACTGCCACCACTGCCAGATGGACTTTGGACTTCCCAGCCTCTGAAAATTGCTAAACATACTTTTTGGAGAAGTAGTGATCAGTGAAGTTCTTGAATGTCGACTTTAAAGATGGCGACGGGTCTGGAGCGGCTGTCCCAGGAGACAGCACGATCCTGAGATCTATGCGCTGTGATATCAGAGTATTAATTGTATTTCCAAGACCAACAAAAGGCGAATAATTCTTTCAAAAACGATCCTGCATAGACAAACAAGCAGCAGCAGGTTCAAGGTTTTGGGGCTGACACAGAGGAGGACTCCTGAGAGCACCCAAGCCCGGCTGTGGGAACGGGCGAGTGGCCCAGTCAACAAAGGCCAGGAAAGCCAGCCCAGTCAACAATGGCCAGGAAAGCCAGCGGAACCGGTGCAGAAATGGAGTGAGGCGCACCGGACTGGCCCAATGCTGCGAGCTCTGTGATTCACCCCAAGCCCAGCCCCACTTACGGGGCAAAGCACGACTGCTCCCTGCCAGCCTGGCTCCCGCCTACCACACCAGGCTAGGCGCCCACAGCAGAGCTGCCTCCATTTTCTCGGGTGAGGGCGGAGACCGACGGCTTAGTGAGGGCAGGACAGCCATTAAGGTTGGCTCGGCTCCGCACTGAGACGTGCCATTTGCTTACCTCGACGCGGGGCACCCCGGGGCCTGTGGACCGGCCTACAATCCCACTCTCCCCATGGATCTCAGATAGGGCTGGTAGCGTGGGGAACCCCCGGCCAGCGTCGGGGGTGCAGGGAAGAGGAGCCCATCCAGATCGTCTCTCCACCACACCCTCGGCGTCGGCCCCAGGTAAACTCCCTCTTCCCGGGAGGCAGATTCCATCTCTGGGGACCTCAGTTTGGAAGAGCCCCTAACTGATTTCTGGTGGGGAGAGGGGAGCCAGGAGACCCCTCGAGCTACATTGAATGTGCTAGTGAGCACTCCAGAAGGGCCTACGCGTGCAGGGGTGAGTCAAAGAGGAATTGTGTGCTGAGGGACCCTCCCCCGAGGAGTTCACTCCTGGCATTCGGAGAGTCATGACACCTGCTGGGCAGGGCAGGGCACGTCACAACTTTGATGACTCAACTGAAAGTCAAGGATTGTAGAAGACATGCCTCCGCCCTGTCCTGAGCACACAGAGTGGGGAGGGGCCTGGCAAAAGGAGGGGGAATCTCAGAAATAAGTAAAGAAAGAAAGAACAATTACACATCCTGCAGAAACGCTTTGAAAGGCTCAATAGCCCCATCTAGTGTTCACAGAGTGTGAAAACGCCCTGATAGCCAAGGCAGAAAACACTTCTTACGAGAATTGAATCGGAGCTCCAAGAATCGAGAGAAAATCCCTGCCAAAATGAACATCTGTCTGGCGTGGCTCCCCGCTGGGACGAGCTAATTGCTTACCTTGACGCAGAGCATCCTGGGGCTTGTAGTCCCACTCGGCCCACGGTTCTTAGAAGGGGCCGGCAGCGTGGGAAACCCCCGGCCAGCCTCGGGGGGGCTGGGATGAGAAGCCCGCCCAGATCGTCTCACCGTCACACCCTAGGCGACAGCTACAGATAAACTCCCTCTTCCCGAGAGGCAGATTCCATCTCTGGGGACCTCAGTTTGGAAGTACCCCTAACTGATTTCTGGTGGGGAGAGGGGAGCCCGGTGTCCCCCTCGAGTTACATTGAAGTGTACCAGTCGGGTTTCTAAGGGAGCCGACCCAAGTGAGGGGAAGGCAAGGAGAAATTGTGGGTTGACTGACCCTCCCTCCTCCCCCCCAGTCCGGAGAATTAGGTCACCTGCTAGGCAGGGCGGGGCGCGACACAACTTTGATGACTCAACTAAAAGTCAAGGCTTATAGAAGACACGCCTCAGCCCTGTCCTGAGCACACAGAGTGGGGAGGGACCCGGCTAAAAGAGGCGGAATCTCAGAAATAAATAAAGAAAGAAAGGAGTAGTTGACAGCCCACTGGAAGGATTTCCAAGGCTCGATAGCGCCATCTACTGTCGGAAGTCCAAGATTCGAGAGAAAATCCCTGCCAAAATGAATAAACATCCAAAAAGAAATGCAAAAAACCAAGAACATACACCACCAAAAGTCAATAATTCTCAAATTCTAGATCCTATAGAACAAGAAGCCCTTGAAATGAATGACAGGGAATTTCGAGTGTTAATCCTAAAGAGGCTGAATGAGATACAAGAAAACACAGCTAGACAGCATGATGAAACCAGGAAAAACATACAGGAGCTGAAAGAGGAAATGTACAAGGAAATCATTGTCATAAAAAAAAATGTAGCAGAACTTGCCGAACTGAAGAAGTTCTTCAGTGAAATAAAAAACACATTGGAGAGTTTAACTAGCAGGATAACGGAAGTTGAAGAGAGAACCTCGGTTCTTGAAGATGGGCTCTTTGGAATAATACAAGCAGACAAGAAAAAAGAAAAAAGTATCAAAGTTATCGAAGAAAATCAGAGAGAGATATTAGACAACCTTAAGCGCTCAAATATCCAAGTCATGGGTATTCCAGAAGGGGAGGAAAAAGGTGAATGTATTGAAAACATATTCAACAACATAGTGGGAGAAAACATCCCAGACATAAGAAAAATCACAGATCTACAGATCCAAGAAGCTCAACGATCCCCAAATGTATTCAACCCAAAAAGGGCTTCACCAAGACATATTATAGTCAAAATGGCAAAACTGAAGGACAAAGAGAGAATCTTGAAAGCTGCAAGAGAGAAGCTTCAAATCTCCTATAAGGGAGCTCCAATCAGGTTAACGTCAGACTTCTCAGCACAAACCCTAAAGGCTAGAAAGGAATGGGATGATATATTCAAAATACTAAAAGACAAAGATTGCCAGCCAAGAATACTCTACCCTGCAAGGCTGTCCTTCCGAAATGAAGGGCAAATAGTATATTTCTCAGACAAACAAAAACTGCAGGAGTTCACCATTCTCAAGGGAGTACTGGGATTGGATCCTGGAAGATAACTACCATTGTCACAACAATCCAAGTAAATTAAAATATCCTATTATAATAAAAATGACTATCATGAAAAGAAATCAAACGAACATAATCACTAGAGGCAACCTCAGGAACCAACAAACACAGAAAACAAACAGCA
>NW_007778354.1:0-857 GCF_000696425.1 Galeopterus variegatus
CTTGTTGATAATAGCCATTCTAACTGGAGTGAGATGATATCTCATTGTGGTTTTAATTTTTAATTTGAATTTCCCTGATGATTAGTGATGTTGAGCATTTTTTCATGTTGGCCATTTGTATGTCTTCTTTTGAGAAATGTCTGTTCAGATCATTTGCCCTTCTTTTAGTTAGGTTATCTGTTTTTTTGCTGTGGAGTCATTTAAGTTCTTTGTATATTCTAGATATTACCCCCTTGTCTGATGTGTACTTTGCAAACAGTTTCTCCCATGCTACAGGTTGTCTGTTCACTTTGTTGACAGTGTCCCTTGCTGTGCAGAACCTTTTTATTTTGATGTAGTCCCATTTATATATCTTTGCTTTAGTTGTCTGTGCTTTTGTGGTCTCTGAAAAATCACTATCTATTCCCATTTAGTGTAGTGTTTCTCCTATGTTTTCTTCTAGTAGTTTCATAGTTTCAAGTCTTAAATGTAGGTCTTTGATCTATTTCGAGTTGATTTTTGTGTGAGAGATAGGGATCTAGTGTCAATCTTCTGCATATTGGATTGCATAAATTCTAGTTTTCTCAGTACCTTTTGTTGAAGAGACTGTTAATTAGGTTTCTATTGGAGTAAGCTAAAATGCAAAGAACATTCAAGGAATCATTACCATGATTCATTACTGAGATTATGGCAAGAGAGGCTGGCCTCCTCAGAGTACTTAGAGAACTAATCTTCCATCTAGTCATTTGCATAAGACACAATGGCCTGGCCAGAAAAATTTACCCAAAGGCATGCATGAGGGTAGTAAAGACGGGGATCTATTTTCAATTCCTAAAACTGACGGGAAGTCATTACTCCTACACTCTTGTATAAATAAT
>NW_007778354.1:1693-3288 GCF_000696425.1 Galeopterus variegatus
CATTTCTATCCTCATTTTCTACAATAGTTTGGTATTTAATTATCCATCTCCACTCTAGGTTCACAATTCTGTGACTTCAGAAGTATTCACCTTCATTCTACTGTAGTAATTTACACTCATAGCCACACTCTGGACCTCGTCACCACTGGCAACTATTTCATCTTTCAATGTGACAAACTAACCTTCTACTTATAGTCATATCACTTCCTTACTCCAATTTTGACCCCAACAAGGGCTATCATCTGAACTCCTCTACTGCCTCTCAAAGCTTCAGATTCCTGCCCTTTATTCTATCTCACCTGGAACACACAACCTATCACTCCAACCCGTCCAGTGAAAATACCCTGAGGGTCCTTGCTCCCAGCTAAATCCCCACCTAGAAGTGTGCCTGTTCTCCTGTACCCACGCAGTCAAATAGTACTAGAGAAAACTCCCACATTCAAGTCTGGAAATATAGCAAATGAATTAGTCCTCATTTTAGTTCAGCTTTGCCTTTAGTATTCCTTGACAGCATGTTTATGTGTTCGTTCCTATTAAGTTGCTTCTGCCATTGCTTAGAATAAATATTTCAAATACTCATCATTTCCTGCAGTTCCCTAATCCCATCAAATTGTTTCTCCACTGTATTCAAAATTAATATATATATATTATTCTACAGTTACAAAACTATTCTTAAAACCATCTTTCAATTTTTGTTAAGTTATTCTGCTTCCTCTGCTGCAAGCTTCCTGAAAGAGGATTCTTCTCTGTCACCAGTTTTTTATCTTCCATCTACTTTCAATCTCCTGTAACTTGAATCTAAATCTGGCTAAGCTGTACTTTCATGGCCATGACAGCACAGAGGAATCCAGCTTCTTTTGGAGGCAGTAGTGGTAGTGGTCATGACATTCTAATGGAGGCAGGTTGAGCCTCTGGAAGAGGAGACTTACTGGCAGACACCAATCGTGGGAGAAATGACTTCCTGTACTACATAACTGAATAGCCATAGCTACAGCAAATTCCTCATTAAGCCAGTTTTCAGCAGTCTTCCTGTTTCTAGAAGTTTGCCTTAAAGCCGGTTCTCCAGTCTCTCATTTCTGTGGACTGCCTAGTATCATTAAAATCAATTCCTTTTTGTTTAAAGAGTCAACTTTTATCTCTAAAGACTGAGAAGCCTAACTGATGACATTATTTTTTAAAACCTATATCTTTTAAAATCACATTTTGTAAGAAGCCAATTTACTGGACACATACTAGTTCTAATATTTTTTTCTGTCACTTCTCTTGGCTTTAGAAAAATAATTTTTCTAAAACACAGCTTTGACTTTGTCACTTTTCTTCAAGGTAAATCTCCTCTTTGCCTTCAGGATATAATCCAAAAAACTAGTTTTACATCTAAAAATCTTCACAAGCTGGCTGTACCTGGTCTTCTGTTCCAACAGTCTCAGTTGCACACCCATCTTCACCATTATTAAGTTCTTGAATTTTGTCAAAATGTATGCTTCTGCCTCTAAGCTTTTATTTATTTTAATTAATTTATTTATTAATATATATATATTTTTTTACATTCTAAGATGTTGTAACAGAGTAGTTGGGGGAGGGGGAGAGGGAAAGGG
>NW_007778355.1:0-693 GCF_000696425.1 Galeopterus variegatus
GAAAAAAGACAAAAAGGAAAAAAAAAATGTTGATGGAAGGTGAAGGATGAAATGATAACTTTTCCAGGCAGTATTTGGATCACAGATATGATTGATATTTGGCCATGATTTCATTTCTCTTCAAAATTGTTAGGAGAATATATCAGATATTTTCCATTCTAAAACTTTCTAGGCAAACATTTTTTACTTTTTTAGGGTAATTGAAGCAGACCTTTAAAACTTTCCTTGCAAAGTAAAAATGTGTTTTTTACAGTATTACTGTTCAGCTTTAAATTGTGTTCACACATATTCAGTTAAGTTAGCAATATAATTAAAATTCAAAATTTATATTTTTATCTATATGAAAAGTATAGTACATGTCATAATCTGGTGATACTTAAGAACCATAGTTACCAGATGGTTTGACATAGTATTTTTCTATTTATTATCATTATTTCATGAGAGCCACACACATCTGATCCCCTTCTATAGCCAATGACACATATTTATCAGTCTATATTCACTGAAAAACATTTTTCAGGATAAAACCACATGTGCCAAATTAGGATCAAATATTTAATCTTGCAAAAATTGTACTGTGAACTAATCAGTTTGCAAATGGAAAAAGGTGTTAAACTCATTTGCAGGGTCTGAATACATTTGTCACATTTCTGCCTCCTAGTGGTAGCCTTTGTCTTGTCACCTTTTCAATAC
>NW_007778355.1:2080-3288 GCF_000696425.1 Galeopterus variegatus
GCTTCCCAAGCGGCGCACTATCCAGTGCGCCACCGGGCCGGCCCAAAATTATAACTTTTTATAATTGATGTATTACATAGGGGAAAATCCAAAAAAATAAGGAAAAGGAAAAACTTAGAGTACTATCACTAGAGTATAATTAATTGTATATTTAAAAACCTGAGAGTATTTGGAAAACTATGTAATATGAGTGCTTTTAGTATCAGAAAAACATTTTTTCTTGTTTAATATGTATTTGATATAATGTTTCCTCTTTTGAATGGTGCCAGTGTTGTAAATTTGGGGGGGATAGATAAGGGATTCCTGCTTATACTACAAACTTTTTATTATTTCTTTTAAAATTATTTTTCAATAGAGATTAAAAATTTTTATTATTTTGCTATGCACTGAGTCTTTGCAAACATAGCATGACCAATTACTTTGGTATCTCCTGGATTTGTGAATAACACTTGTAATACTGTGTTTTTGCCCAGTAGAAAGTATAAAATATAAAAGAATTAGTCAAATTTTAAAATTAATATGTGTATTAAATATCTCAGGAATTAAAATACTAGCTGCTTTCCATTCTATATTAAGAATTTTGGAAGTAAGAAAAAATTAGGAAAAGTTGTACTTTAAGAATCCCAAACTCTGTATGTTTCTAGACAACAACCACATTTTCTCAACCATAAGTAATTTGTGTAACTGATTGATTCAAAAAGAATAACCACTGTATCATTTTTTTAAAGATAAAGTGAAATTAAGTCTGACTGTGCTATTCATATTTTTCAAATCATTCAGCAGTAACAGTCTCTGGGCCATCTGGTTTTTGTGAAATTTAACATGTATGAAATTATATTGCAGGTTATAATGTCATTGTAAAGATTCCCGCAGGAGCAACGTACATTGACATTCTTCAGCACAGCTATTCTGGAACACCGGAAGATGACAATTACCTTGGTAAACATTTCTAGTAAACAGCAGCCAGTCTGTGGTTCATGTGCAATTTCATGGAGGTCTGTGGTTGATATAAATTCTTGGAAGGCAACAGGAATCTCTAGAGCAAACATGCAATTTCAGTTCACACTGAGCTTTGATCATCTGCCTCTCCATTCATACGTTCTTCTTAAGCTGAAGAAAATATATCCTTTTCAAAACCGACTGAACGAAATTCTGAAAAATACATTTGTTTTCAGTTTTTTCTTATAAGAGTATTTTTTAGATATCAA
>NW_007778356.1:0-561 GCF_000696425.1 Galeopterus variegatus
TTTTTTTTTTTTTTTCTTGTAGTTGATTTTCTCTGTAAACTTTACTTTTTTCTTTTAAATCAGTATGCCTTTTATTTGTTTTCCATAATTTATTTCACTGGCCAGCAACTTCAGTTCAATGTTGAATAGAAGTGGTGAAAGGGGCCACCTTTGCCTTGTTATTGGTCTTAGGGAAAAAGTACTCAGTCTTTGACCATTAAGCATGATGCTAGCTTAGATATTTCACATATGGCTTCTATATTTGTAGTTTGCTGACAGCATTTACACAGATGTTATCAAATGCTTTTTCAGCATCTATTAAGATAAATAAAACTCACTTGATCATGATTTTTTCTTCTTTTAAAGTATTGTTGTTTCTGATTTGCTAAACATGTATTAAGACTTTTTGTAACATTTTCCTATAGTTTTCTTGTAATATGTTTTGATATTGTCTATATAATTTCTATAGTTATCTTGTAAGATGTTTGATATTGGCTTTGGTATTAGGATAATATCACCTTTATAAAATGAGCTGGGATGTGTTTCCTTCATTTCTATGTTCTGGAAGAGTTTATGTAAAAA
>NW_007778356.1:2207-3288 GCF_000696425.1 Galeopterus variegatus
CCCCCCACCCCCACCGCACATCAGTTTTGTTGGAGGTTTCTCAATTTTGTTGATATTTTCAAAGGATCATCTTTTGGTTTCACTAACTTTCTTTACTGTTTTTCTGTTTTCTCTTTTACTGCTTTCTGTTACCATTATTATATCTAACTTTTGCTTATCATGGGTTTAATTTAATCTTATTTTTTCTAGTTCATTAAGGTAGAAATTGAGATTCTTGACTCAAGTAATGTTTCTTTTCTAATAAAAGTCATAATGCTATAAATTTTACTCAATTTCTTTTGCAGCATTCCACAAATTTTCATATAACATGTTTGTTGCATTTTAATTCTATTTAAATATATCTAGTTCCATTTATAGAATTTCTTTGACATAATTATGTATTATTTAGAAGAATGTTTTCAATTTCCAAACATTTGAAGATTTTTCCAGTCATAATTTTGCTCTTAATTTCTCAACTAATTTCTTTCCATTATTTCAATCCAATTAGGTTTAATTGAGATTTTCTTTGTATGGTCCAGAATATGGTCAATCTTGATCAATATTGTCTGTAGTTTTTCAATAATGTATATTCTCCTGTTGTAGAGTGGGGTATTCGCTAAATATCAATTAGGTCAAGTTAGTTGAAAGTTTTGTTCAAGTCTTTATATCCTTACATTAATGGTTAACTAGTTCAATCAATTAGTGAGACATAAGTTTTGAATTTGAGGATTCTTTAATTTCTTCTTTTATATCAGTTTTTCTTCATATATTTCAGCCCTATTACTATGTGATTTCACATTTAAGATTGTTATGTTTTTATGATGGATTGACCCTTCATCACAATTAAGGATTTTTCTTTTACCTTAATCATATTCCTTCAAAGTCTACTTTGTCTGGTATTAATATAAAAACTCTTATTTTTCTTTGATTAGTGTTTATATAGTATATCTTATACTGTTCTTTTATTTTTATCTATACCTTTATAGTCAAAATGTCTCTTGTTGACAGCATATACTTGAGTCTTGCTATTTTACACAATCTGGCCATCCCTGCCAATTAAATGGTGTGTTCAGGACATTTTCATTTAATATAATCAGCAATA
>NW_007778357.1:0-1117 GCF_000696425.1 Galeopterus variegatus
TGAAATTAATTTTTTAATATATTTTATATAAACCAATATATCCAAATTATCATTTTGACATCTAATCAGTATAACAATTATCAATTTAGAGGAGAATAGATAGGAGAAGGGAAATCTCAGAAAAAGGGAAGGGGCGGGTAAGAAAGTTTGACCCCTGTTTCTCTGCTACCTTTCTATAACCTCGTGGCATGGTGAGGATGGAAGAGAAGACAATGCCCATCTTTTCTCTGGCTTGTGAGTGAGATGGTTAAGTAAGAACAGTGTCAAGATCAAGGTATTTGCTGTTCTTCCTCTGAGTAGTCAAGAGTTCTGTTTACATTAAGAATGTAGTGCTAGAAAAGGCCTGAATAGCACCATGTGCTCATAACTCATACTTGTGCACCTTAAGAATGTAAAATGTTTTACTAACGCAGAGTTTAACAGTAGTCCTGTTCTTATTCGCTCGCACACGCTCGTGCTCTCTCCCTCTCCCTCCCTCTCTCTCTCTCTCATCCAAGTTTAAACTTCTTACTGGAAAGACCGGAAAGGAAAAGTTTGTAGTAGATTTTCCAAACACTAACCTTGCTTTTATAATATGGTTATGGCAACCATCTCTATTTTGGTAAAGGTAGCCTATGATATGAATGACATTTTGCAATTTAGATTTTTGCTATTTAGAAAAACCACAAACCATTGAAAACAGTTAAACTACGTATTTTATATATGCATTTAGTACTCTAAGTCAGAATTTTAGGCATTGTGTGGAAGCATTGTACAGGACAGAATGAAAACATAAGGCAGACAGACCTAGGCTAATCTGGAAGGCTCAGAGAAAAGTTTTGTGAGGAAGTGAGTTGGGAACTGAGACATGAAGGGTGAGTAAGAGTTAATAGGCAATATTGATAGAAAAGAGCTTTCCAGGCACAAGAAAAAACATTTGCAGAGGGAATTGAGGGTCCAGAAATATATCATACATTAATGTTCAATTGATTTTTGACAAGGGTACCAAAGGAATAATTTCCCACCATATAGTGCTGGAACAACCAGACATCCACAAGCAAAAGAATGAAGTTGGACCCCTACCTCACACCATGCATAAAAATTAACTCAAATTGGGCCATAGAACTAAATTTTAGAG
>NW_007778357.1:2866-3288 GCF_000696425.1 Galeopterus variegatus
TGGAAGCAGTGGTGAAAATCTCTTGTTTGCTATTAAGTTACTAAAGAGGATGAAAACCTTTATTGGTTTTTAAATTTTCTGTTAAAGAATTGATTACTTTGTTGGGGTAAACCATGTGAATTAATGCATACTCTGGCTTCTAGATGATTTCTCTATCAGAGAGCCTAGTTCCCTGTTCCAAAGAAGAGATGGAAATAATTGAATATTCCCAATTAGAAGTGTATATATTCAAAGTTCATAGAAAAGATCTCATAAATCTCATTCTATGTTCTCCCAGACTGTTTTAATCAGTTAAAGGCTGTCTTTACTCACATATTTTAAAACAGATGAGCTCCGACAAGCAATGCTGGATGATGTACAAAAGAAATTGGCAAACTTAGTAAACAGTGCAGAAGGAAAAGTGGACAGGTATGCTTTTGCCT
>NW_007778358.1:0-3288 GCF_000696425.1 Galeopterus variegatus
ATTTGCTTTTGGAGCCTTTTTGATATCTTTGGCTTCTCCTTTTCCCTCTCATTCTGCCCGCATTTATGTTTCCCCATATCTGTTGTATCTTATCTTCTCTGTTCCCACTGCCATCACCCTAATTCAGGCTCTTGTCACTTTCTGCTGAGATTACTGTAATATTTTCCAAACTAGTCTCCCATGAATGTCAACCTCTATTCTCGACTACCTGACCCACCAAGCTAACTTTCTGAAATGTAAATCTGTTTTAGAATGTTATTTACTCCTTGTTCCAAAGAACAGCTCCAGTTATATGAGTATATTGAAAAACACTAATTTCCTGTTTTTAACAAAAGGAACTACAAGCTCCTTAGCCCGGTATTTAAGACCTTTGATGACTGGTGTCCAGCCAGTATTCACATATTTGACATCCCAGCCAAACTAGAATAATACTAGTTTCATATCCCGTTTTCTCTCCCCTTAATTTCTTTGTTCACACTTTTCCCTTGGCTAATATGCCATTTCACTTTACCTTAACATATTTAAATCCTACCCATCTTTTTAAGATCCAGCTCAAATGCCACATCAACAACAAATATTTCTCTCTGAACTTTCATAGCTTTTAGGTCTTTTGTCATTTTTCATTTCACTTTTATGTCTTATTTGGCTCAGTAAATTGTAAGCTAATACTCAGCTTTGTTTCCTGCATTGTACTTCGGTTAGTTTCCTATTGCTATAACAAATTACCACAAATTTAGTGATTTAAGACAATGTATTATCTTATTTTGGAGTCAGAAGTCCAACATCTGTCTCACTGGGCTAAAGTCCAGTTGTCATCAGGACTGGATCCTTTTGGAGGCTATGGGGGAAATCGTTTCTTTGAGTTTTCCACCTTCTAAAAGCTGCCTGCATCCCTTGACTCTGACCCCTTCTTCCATCTTCAAACAGCAGTATAGCATCTTCCATCCTATGACTATGCTTCCGTTTCATATCTTTTTCTCTCATTGACCCTCCCACTTCCATTTTACAAAGACACTGTGATTGTCCTTACACTGGGCCCACCTGGTAATCCAGGATAATCTTCCCATCTCGGGGTCCTTAATTCAATCACATTTGCAAGTTCCTTTTGCCATGTAAGGTAACATATACACAGGTTCCAGGGATTGAGATAAGGACATCTATTGGGGAGGTGGGGGATGGTGGTATTATTATTCTGTCTGCCACAGTACCTGATGTAGTTTCTTGCACACAACAGGTGCTTATCAACTTCAGTAATTGGCGAATGCAGTACAGTTATGTAAGCGTCATGGGAATATGTTCAGTGAAATGTGTCATTAGGTGATTTCATCTTCTGTGAATATCGTAGAGTGACTAACACAGACCTAGATGGTATATAGCCTATTACACACCTTAACTATATGGCATAGCTTACTGCTCCGACCACCATCGTATATGCAGTCTGTTGATGACTGAAATGTTATTGGGCACGTGACTGTATATGTGAATGATTATATACACTAATTTGGAGTGTCAATTAGTTTTTGCTGGTGTCTCAGACTTAAATTTCAGACGCCTGTGACAAAAATCTTAAGGAAAGTTCTAATTTGATACTTTTACTTTACTTTCAATTTTAGTTTACAAAGAAAATATTGTGCTTTTCTTTCTTTAGAAAATAAATGTTGTAATCATAAGTCTTGTGGCCTTAGTAGTGTTAATTGGTTTTTAGGACCTTTAACAAGGTCTTTTTGTTTATCCTGCTCTGGGTTGGTAGGAACTGTGTGTTAGCTGATTTATTCTCCATCTTATCAAGTGTTTTTTAGCTATTCCCAAATAAATTTGTAGTCATATTTTAATTTGTGTTTTTCCCTTGTTTATTCTATTTGTTCCATTTTCAGCCTTCAATGGTAGGTGCCATATGATCACATATCCTATAGTTGACTATAATTACATTTATTTCCCAGTAATATTCATGGTCATTAATGAATTTAAAAAACCCAAAAACTTGTATGTGAAATATAGTAAGTTTTTCAGTATTGAAAAAAGCAAATAAACATATAGTTGAAAGGTAAATGATCAAAATTTATTAAAAGTCTAAACTAGAAAACATTTTTTTTAATCTTATAATTTAGAATTGCAAGAACAAAGACTATTGAAAATTGTTTGGAGTAGTAATATTGTCCCTTATCAGTAGGAGGTGCTAATGTTCTTTTGTGGTTTTATATTATGTTGCTGCCTTCTTGACTTTAAGTTACTTATTTTAAATTGCTGAAACCATTGTGAGTTTTTATTTGTGCCTTACCACTTTTTAAAGGCTTTTGCTAGCTTGTCAATTAAGGTGATTACAATCTGACTTAAATTTTTTTCTTTTACTTTTTTTGATATTTCAGATTTACAGAAAAATTGCAAGAATAGTACAATATATATATTCACATTCTGCAAATTTAACATTTTATATATCCACATTCTGCAAATTTAACATTTTACTTCATTTGCTTTATTCTTCTCTCTACACATACACACATAATTTTTCTGAACCATTTGATAGTAAGTTGCAGATGATTCACTTTACCCTTAAATACTTTAATGTGCATGTCCTAAAAATGACATTGTCTTACATAACCACAGTGCTGTGATCAAAATCAGAAAATTAACTTTGATACAATATTATTATCTATAGGTATTATTCACATTTCACCAACTGTCCCAATAATGTTCTGTATGGCCAAAAAACCCCAAAGCAATCTAGATTGTGCATTGTATTCAGTTGTTACATCTCTTTAGTTTCCTATAATCTGGAACGATTCCTCAGTCTTTATTTGTGCTTCATGTCACTGATATTTATTTTGTACTTGGTTAAGGTTTCTACACTGTAAAATTACTATTTCCACCTTTGTAATAAACACATATCTTGTAGGGAGATACTTTGAGACTATGTCAATATGGTTTTGTTCCTCAAACTTTCCCCCTTGTTTTAATGATTGCTAAAAGGTGTTTTTCTAATTCCATCATTCCTTCTACATTTATTTGTTGGCTTTCTACTCTAAGGAGGAGCTTTTTCTTCTAATTTATTTGTTTAAATCAGCATAGAGTGGATTCTCATTTTACTCAATGGGTTGCAATCCTTTTTGTCATCTCTATGTTGATGTTTACATTGTTTTAGATTTGGCCAGTGGAAGCCCCTTTAAGCTAACTCCTGTCTTTTTTTTTTTTTTTTTTTTTAACCTTTTTTTTTTTCCTTTTTGTCTTTTTTCATGACCGGTAACGGGATCGCAACCCTCAGTGTCACGCCCGTACTGCGACCGGCAACGG
>NW_007778359.1:0-589 GCF_000696425.1 Galeopterus variegatus
CCGCCATCCACAGCTCCTCCCTGATCCTCAGCAACCAGCCAGGAGCCCGCAGGGACTGGTCGCCCAACTTTGGCCCACTGGCCGCAGTGGCCGGAGACTCGGGCGCTCCGGGGTGACGACAGTCTCGGGCAGCTGCTGTCTTGGCGAGCGGTGGTGCAGGAAAGAGTCCCCGGTCCTGTCGATTCCGGACCCCCAGAAAAATGCCGCTTCTTCTCCGATCCCCGCGCCCTCGCCCGCTGCCGCCAAGCCTGAGGGCACAGGACGGCCCCAGCAATCGTCGAGCTCCGGGCTGGGCTGCGGAGCTGGCCTGAGCGGCAGGGCTCTTCAGGCTCTTTTAATCCATAGGTTTCCCCTGCATGTCTGTCTTTCTTTGTTCCTTGGTCATCTGTCCTGTAAAGTTTTGTTTGTTTGGATTGTTTTTATTTATTTATTTATTTATTTTATTTTGCTGATTGCATCCTTGAAGTATCATTTAACATGTTCCCACCTGATTCTTCTGTATTCTGTAGATTCAGATTCGGGTTTAACATTTTGGCAAGAATAGTTGACAGGGAGTGTTGAGTTCCATCAAGAGACACAACAGTAGGAT
>NW_007778359.1:2532-3288 GCF_000696425.1 Galeopterus variegatus
ATGTAATGTGACTGCACCAGTCTCCTAGCTAGTGAGTAGGCATCCTGGAATCCAGTCTATCATGAGAATAGATGGGTGAGAGGACCGATGGCCCAAATGATTAGTTACTGTAACAACCATGGGGATAAAAGACAACAGCAGAAAAGATTAAAAATCTTCCTTTGTAGAGACTCTGGTGACTAGAGGCTGAGTCCTCTTTCTAGACTGTCTTCCTTGGGAGGCAGGACTTTCCATGGACATACAGGTTAAATAACGTGGGATAAAAGGCATTTTAGGAGGCTCTACTCCTCCATAAGCAAGATTTTTTTAATTGAAAGAATTTCCAATTATGAGCTCATTCTAAAAGGCCATGATTTACTTCCATCACTATGGAAAATACTGCCCATGGACAGCCCTAACCGCGGGTGGGCCTTCTCACTTCCCGCCCAGGCAGGCCAGGAGGCTCCAGGTACAGAAGGATCCAGGCACTTCAGGCTCTGCTTGGACTTCGGTGTCTTAAACCCCCATTTCAGGGACTCCACACCCTTTGCTACCCTTGCCCTGCCATCCCTTCTGCAGCTCTACAAAGGACAGCTGGTTAAAGGAAGGGATGGAATGATAAAGTTCTAGAGACTTCGGTACTATCCTTCGAGGGAAACATAGGGGCTTTGAGGAGGAAGGATGTGGACCCCAGAGAAATAAATCACCAACGGCACAATTACTGGGGAAAATAACCTGGAGTGAAGAACTCCCCCAGTGCGCCTTAAATAGCACCAA
>NW_007778360.1:0-3288 GCF_000696425.1 Galeopterus variegatus
GAGAAATACCACATGTCTTCACACATAAGGGGGAGCTAAATAAATAAATAAATAAATAAATAAATGAATGAATGAATAGAAAGAAAGATACAACAATCACAATAACTCGTCGAACTTTCAAAAGGACAGAATGGAGCTGAGGCTACCAAAGGAGGGAAAGAAGGAGGGGGAAGGAGGATTAGCAAAAAATTGGTAAAAGGCCACAAAAAGTGATTATATTGTATAATGATAGATATACTAGTTATCCTGATTTGAGCATCATATACTGCACACAGATATTGATATTCACTGCTGTACCGCACGGATAGGTACAATCGTTTCAATAATTTTTAAAAAAAGGCAAAAACAACAACAACAAAATAAAGACAAGAGTAAGAACAAGCAAACGCTGACCTCCAGGGAAGGGAGATACATCCTGGGCTCCAGTGATGAGCCTTCTGTAAAGATGAAGGGTTCCCAATGTGTCTCGTAGTGTGGCTACAACTTAGGCAGGTGGAGGGAAACAGAACCAGCAAAGACTCCTATGAGTAAATATATGTAGACTGGAGGCTGAGCCAATGAATATGGAATAAACAGTGTTTTCCTTGAGGTCGGAGAGTAGGTTTTATTCTCATTACCTGGGAATTTCTTTTTGAAACTTCAGCTATTCCAGTACATTCCCATCCGTAAATACGAAGGGTTGAGAAACAATGGTTTCTGGTCCGTAGATGCCCGTTTGTGGCCTAAAGTAAACTGTATCACATTCTGAGCTCATTTTCAGAGAACAAAATGACTCTGAGTCATAGCTTTTATATCAATAAAATGGGTAAAATAAAGATGACTTTAAAAGACTGCCAAAACTTTTTTCCTCCAAGCTCATTAAATGAAGCTCTTCCAAATATGTTTTTCTGGATTTGTCATGAGCAGTCTTGCTGGTCACTTTTTGGCCCCCTCTTAGCAATAGAATAAAGAAAGTTTCAGGTTTCTCGTACTTTTGAAAGATCAATGAAACAATTCGCCAATCTTTTTGTCATTTATAGTTTGGGCGTACACCTGGCTTGAGGTAGAACTGGGTGGGATGACTCTGTAACTTCCCTTCAAGCAATATGACTCTATAAATTTTCATACTGAATTGGACAAGAATCAGCATATTCTGTTTTGAACATCTGTACATCCATAAGGACTCTGAGATGGTCTCTCTTTTTCTACCTAGACAAAAATGGAATATCTAGACTGACTGGAAGTGATGGTATAAAATTCATTGTTATCTTGCAATTGCCAGAACTAACATATGTACATCATTGTTTTCTAGAAAATGGGCTATAGGAGAATCTTGAAGATATACTGGATGAAAATTCACCTGCTCTTGGAAACTACCTTATCCCAGGCAGACAATGAGCTGGCTGAAATTTTCTGTAATTCCTGAGTGGGTACAGAAGTCTGTTATGGATGAAGATTGGAGGGGACAGGGATACTTCAGGCAATCAGAATCACTAACTTGTCAATATAACTGTGCAGATGTTCAAAACAGAATATGCTGATTCTTGCCCAATTCAGTATGAAAATTTATAGAGTCATAGTGCTTGAAGGGAAGTTACAAAATCATCCTATCCAGTTCTGCCTCAAGCCAGGTGTACACCCAAACTGTAAATGACAAAAAGATTGGCAAATTGTTTCATCGATCTTTCAAAAGTACAGGAAACCTGAAACTTTCAAAAGTATGGGAAACCTGAAAAGTACATCCAGGCAGCACCTCTTGATCCCTATTCAGTTTCTCTGCTTGTAGCCACATTCGCTTAGGAATGGTCAAGAAAGAGCTGGGATATGAGTTGCATGGTAGGCTTCTGGACTGGATCTACCAACTCTGAGTGACTTGTAAATCCATCTTATCCACATTGTGCAGTGGGCACTTATGAGTCTTAAGTCAACTTTCCATGAGAGAGTCCTCAGGTTATGGTGATCATATAAACTCTGAGGGAGGATACAGGGATTTTTTTTTTCTTTTTATAACTAGGCAAACAAAAAAGACAAATAATCCATATAGCAGCTTGAAGGTTTGTTGTATTTAATGAAATATGAATGTTGCTATTAAAAAAATAAGAAACCAGTGCTATTTTCTCAGATCACTGTGACATCAATATATTTCCCTAAAAAACCTCTTCCCCACCCCACTGCATTCCTTCCAATAAAGGCCCACCAATGTGGAATGGCATTCTTGCAAAACTGTCCCATTTCAAATGATATGGCATAGTGCAAAGGACACAGGCTTTGGAAATAACAGGGATCAGTTTCAACACCAGAACTTCCCCTTTCCAACTGGATGACAGTAGGCAATTTGCTTAAGTTCTTTCAGCCTTGGTTTTCTTGTCTGTAAACTGGGAATAATAGTGTACCAATCTCATAGGGTTATCGCAACGATTGAATGGGACATGTGTACTGGACCTAATCCAGTTTCTGGCACATGATGAATGAACAATAATTGGTACAATAATTGAGGCAGAACTGGGTGGGATGACTTTATAACTTCCCTTCGAGCAGTATGACTCTATAAATTTTACTGTTTACTCTTACTATTATAAAAGCCTGTCCCTGTGAGAACCTTTGCTTCATACTTGGAGAAAGACCTGACACTGCTGGCAATGCAACTATGGTGTCTGAGGCTGGTGGGTGGGAGTAAGGAGATGTTAGAAATCTGTGTTGGGCCCTCCTGTCTGACATGCAGTTAGAGATGGCAATTTTTTTTTGTCTTTGTTGGGGTCTGCTCATCTCTGATTATGGTTTGTTTCCCATTTCTCAGCAATCTCTCTTCCTTCCTTGTTCTGAAACCCATCCAAACTTTCTCTTTCCATCATCTTAAAAAATTTTTTTAAAGGCTAACACTACCACTCCCTTGGCCTGTTAAGATGAGAACATTTTCTTTCGTTACCCCTGAGGCCATGTGTCATAAACTGGCAGGGTTCTCCATGTTCCTTTTAACTGGGAAGCCAGGGGCTGGGACCAGGAAGCTATATATGAAGTATGAGATTGACCAAAAGAGGAAGGAAGAAAGCATGAGAGTTACCTGGGTTTGCAGCTCTTGATCAACACCTATGGATCAGAAGAACCGGGTAGAGTCCATTGAGGACGGCAAGGGAGGTTTGGAAAAGTCAGGTTAAGCATACACAGTCTTAGTGCCCATCACAGGATATTCATTTAGAACTAAAATTTGGTTTATTTCATGGGAATTCCATTTGAAATCACCAATCTGTACCCACCATGTTGAATACAGCTAGGAAAGTAGCCTGGTCTCATGTGCCTGAAAGACCTTGT
>NW_007778361.1:0-3288 GCF_000696425.1 Galeopterus variegatus
AAAGTATACTTGACAGAGACACCCCCAAAATGGATCAAAACCATAACATACTCATTCAAAGTGAGCTGGGAACCTATAAGAAAATGGTACATGTGTAAAAGGACAGCATAAATCAGACAGAGAACTTCAGAAATTAGGCGACAGAACTTGGGAAAACATTACAAATATCAGAAAAAAATATTTCAGAATTGAAAACAAAGTTTAAAAAAATACAAGAACACTTAATGACTTTAAGAGAGAGAGAGTATAAAAAGGAACAAAACTTAAAAATCAAAAATAAATGATAAAATATGTGAAAAGGATTTGAAGATGACAAATATTAACATAGACAAAAATATTAAAATATAGAAAATATTAGTCTCTGAGGAACCAAACAATAAAGCAAATACTAATAGATCTAGATTTAGATATTTATAGTTAGATGAAAAACAGAGAGAGACAGAGGTATTTCTAGGTATACGAACATATATAAGTATGTGGAAAATAGTAGCTTTTACCTTTATATTTTCATTTCCTGTCTATTAACAGCATTAATTTTGTATTGATCTCATGTC
This sequence comes from Galeopterus variegatus, assembly GCF_000696425.1. Taxonomy (NCBI): domain Eukaryota; kingdom Metazoa; phylum Chordata; class Mammalia; order Dermoptera; family Cynocephalidae; genus Galeopterus; species Galeopterus variegatus. The sequence goes on from NW_007778361.1 coordinate 555, forward strand.
ATGTCCATGTTAAAATCTCTTTTGGCAATCTCTCTTAGGGCATTGTATATCAACAACTATGAAAAGTACTGATACTGGCAACTGTAAGCCTTCCTAACCAACCCTTATGACTTTTATTATACATTTTTTCCAGGAGTACTCACTGGCTAAGTTCTTTATTATAATGTTAAATAGATAAGACTATAGTGAGTTTCCTTGTTTGAATTCAAATTAAAAGGAATCCTTTTAATGTTTCATTAGTAATGTTTGCAATAGCATTTAGATACTCTTTAAAAGGTTAAAGAAATTTCTTTCTAACCCTAGTTTATTATGTATTTATGTACTTTTCTCACAAATGAATGTTAAATTTATTAAATACTTTTTTCTATATCTATGGAGATGAACACATACCTTTCTCTCTTTAATTTGTTAATGTGGTTAAATACGCAATTTGATTTTCTAATGGTGAACCAATCTTGCATTGCCAGGTTAAACTCAACATTGCCATGTATTTTATTTACTTTGCCAGCTTGGTTTGCCAATATTCTATTTAAGATTTTTGTCTTCACAGTCATGAGTGACTTGGTCTATAATTTAATTTTCTCACACTATCTTTTTCTGGTTTTGTTATTGAGCTTATGCCAGCTCCTCCATAAAATGAAATTGGGAGATTTTCTCATTGTTCTGTTCTCTTGGAGATGTTGTGTGAGTGTAATTATCTGTTCCTTAAATATTTTGTAGAATTAGCCTAAAAAGAGTCTGGGAGAATTATTTTGTTTGTGGGAAAGATTACAAATATAAATTCTTTTTTTTTTCTTTATTTTTAATGTGGTAAAACACATATAACACAAGAATTTCCATTTCAAGCTTTTTTGAACATACAACTGCATGGAATTAATTGCATTCACAATGCTGTGTAACCACTACCTCTATTTCCAAAACATTTTCGTCATCCTAAACATAAACTCTGTGCCCATTAATCAGTAACTTCTCCTTGTTCTTTCCCACCCATACTCCCACCCCCCCCTGCCCATTTCCTATAGTCTACTTCTGCCTTTGAATTTTTTTCTTAATTGACCCATGATAATTGTATATATTTATGCAGCACAATATGATATTTGGGTACATCTACACTGTGTGGAACAATCATGTCACAATGTTTAGCATATCCATCACCTCAAACATTTGTCACCTGTTTGTGTTGGGAGCATTCACCATCCTCTTGACTAGCTACGTGAAGTGACACAGTAACTTGCTGTTACCTGTAATCTCCCAGTATTGCTAGAGAACACTAGATCTTATTCTTCCTATCTCTCTACAATTTTTTATCCATTGACCACCCTATAAATTCAATTTTTTTAAGTGATTTTAGAAATATTTAGGTCTTCTATTTCTTCCTGAGATTTTTTTAAGATACACTCACTAACACACACACTATATATATATATGTATATTTATATATATATTTGTCCATTTTATTTACCTTTTCAGATTTATTGGTATAAAGGTATTTATATTGTTTTATTATCTATTTAGTCTCTGCCAAGTCTATAGTTATGAACCCTGCTTTACTTTTTCTATATCAGTTTCTTTGTGGGGGGATTTTCTCTCATTTTCTTGATCAGATTACCATGCTAATTTTATTGGCAGTATTAAAAAAAACAACACCACAAAAACAAACAAACAAACAAAACTTTTGTTTAAACCTCTGTATTTTATCATAGTTGTACATTAAACTTTAATATTGTTCCTATTTTTGCTGTTTTCTTCTATTTCTCCTGTTTGGGTTTATTCTATCATTCTTTGCCTAACTCAATGGTTCCCGACTGGAGGTAGTATCACCTATAAATTTAGACATGTGTGGAGGTATTTTCTGTTTTGACAGTCACTCTAGATTGCTAGGTGGAGGTATTTTCTGTTTTGACAATCACTCTAGATTGCTATTGGCATTTAGTAGATAAAAGCCAGGCTGGTATTTATCCTGTAATGCATGGGGCACTCCTGCTCAACAGAGGATTGTTCTTCCCTGAAGGCCTGTAATATGCCTGTTGAGTGTGGAGGTATTTTCTGTTTTGACAGTCACTCTAGATTGCTATTGGCATTTAGTAGATAAAAGCCAGGCTGGTATTGGTATTTATCCTGTAATGCGTGGGGCACTCCTGCTCAACAGAGGATTGTTCTTCCCTGAAGGCCTGTAATATGCCTGTTGAGAAACTCAAACGTAACTGAATGCTCACTCATATATTTTCCTAAGCATTTAAGGCTATACATGACCAAGTATGAGCAGTTTTCACTGTCTTCCCCTAGTTTCACTGTTTATCATAAATGTAGTATTTTTATCATTCAGTTTTAAGTATTTTCTACTTTATCTTATAATTTCTTCCTTGACACAAAAGAGTTCACTTTTACACTTTAACCATATAGGCTGATTCTTAATATTTTGTTTTCGGTATCTAATTTAACAGCATTATAGTAAGAGAATATGAAGTGGGTAAAAATTAAATGTTTGAAATTTGTTGAAAATTTCTTCATGTTCTGGTATGAGGCCAATTTTTCTGTGTGTTTTTAAAAATAAATATATATTACCCAATTATTGGATGTAGTGTTTAATTTATATATTGATTCTCAAGGTTGGTAATCTTCTATACCCTTATTAATATTTTTGTCAATTTTTTCAAACTAATAGTGAATTTGTCAAATTCTTTTTGCAGCGCTATCAATGTTTTTCCTCTGTCAAATTCTTCTTTCAGTGTTA
>NW_007778362.1:0-637 GCF_000696425.1 Galeopterus variegatus
GGCGGGGCTGCAGCGGGCGGTGGTGCGCCAGCCGGGAGGTCTTTTTGCAGGGAGCGTGAGGGGCTGTGGCGGGCGCCTCCATCTTGCACTCTTGTCTGCTCGGGCTGGGCATGGCGGGCGGCCCTTCTGCTCGCCGCCCGTGCAGAGTGGTGCAGAGGGGACAGTGACCTCGATGTTGTCCACAGACGGGCATCAAGAGGATTCCTGTCTTTGTCTGAGAGCGGCCCGAGAGGGGGTCTTGGGCGAAGGTCAGGGCTTGGGCATTACCTCTCCGAGGCCTGCTACAGAACGGCGAGGCTGGTCCCCGCTGATAGTCGGGGTGTCGCCCCGCTGAAGGTTAGAGACTGCTGTCAGCTCTTGGTGAAGCGAGTTAGGGAGTCTGACATTGTAAGAAGGTCAGCAGGCCCTGGCATTTCATTTCTGCCCAGAGGTCAGTTCAGAGCATGGGAACACATGAAGGTGTTTTTTTGGAATACTTAAAAATAGACGATCCTTTAGCGCTGAATACAGAAACGATTGTGAAAACACCGTTCAGGCGCAGAGAAGTATTTTATGTGGCCGATACCGTGACAACAATGAGGCTGGTTTCTAAGTTGTCTCAACCTGGCAGAAGGAAGACTTTGCTTTGCGGTACTTT
>NW_007778362.1:2320-3288 GCF_000696425.1 Galeopterus variegatus
ACATATGTTATGTCGGTTATATAACTGTTGTGGGTTTTTCAATTTTTTTCTCATTTTTTTGTGATTACAGAATCTCAGATTTATAAATCACAGTGTGCCATTTAGCCTTGTGTTGGTAGGTTCTCTTGTTGTAGTGAAATGAACTACAGTTACGTATTTCTCTTTTGATATTGGTATAGCTTCTTTGTTGTGATAATGCTCCTTGGGTAGAAACAAAAAATATACATACTAGGCAGTGGGTACCCTTTCTGATCTATGAAAGATTTTTTTTTCCTCTCCTAAAAAGCATTAGAGAAAAGTAGGTAAATCTAATCTATAGATTTTTTCAAAGCAGATAGTTGCTACTCTATACTTGGCAGTCTTTGAATTTGCACATTGCAAATGTGATAGAGAAGGCCGGATTATTTTCTAATTGAATTTTGCTCTCTCAATAGGCACTGCTGAGGTGTCCTCTATTCTTGAAGAGCGTATTCTTGGAGCTGATACCTCTGTTGACCTTGAAGAAACTGGGCGTGTCTTAAGTATTGGTGATGGTATTGCCCGAGTACATGGGCTGAGGAATGTACAAGCAGAAGAAATGGTCGAGTTTTCTTCTGGCTTAAAGGTAGATTATAAAGTGAGATTTTGGTGTTTTAGGATCTGTGTCTTCTCAGTTATTCATAAGCAGTTCAGAAATTGTGTCAGGTTTTTTAAAACGTTAAGTCTCAATTTGCTTCAGGTTTTTTTCTTGTCATTAGATTGTAAAGAGAATAAACTTAACGGTTTTGATTAGCCAGATTTTTTACTCTTGCAGTTGATTACACATAAGTTGTTGCCACTGGCTCCAAGATATAAAATTGATTTAACTTTTACCTAAGTTACAAGAAGTTCAAGTCTGTTCTTACTAGCCATTAAGATCATTTTATACAAAAGTATTTGGTAATTTTAGCTACATTCATTTCTGCTGGAGAGTTGAAAGTCAGTGACTC
>NW_007778363.1:0-1421 GCF_000696425.1 Galeopterus variegatus
AAAAAAGCTGAAAATGGGCAATTGGTATATGTTAATCAACACAAGGCATTCTCCACAATTTCTACACAGTTATAGTGAGTATATGTGTGTTGTTGCTATACTCTTCATATTTGTGTCATTTCTGTAGCTAGATGTAAGACTGCAATTTATTTTCTTCTTTTCTTTTCTTATTATCCGTTCTACATGTCCTTTGTACTCAAGTTGTCTTAGTTCCTTATCTGGTAGGATAAGCCAAACCATCATTCCTATACTATTAAAATCTCTCATGGATTTGTTTTTATTGAGTTTCTGCAGTTTCTGAGTTTCCATTAACTTGTACCATCGGGATATGGAAATACTAAAACATCCTAGAGAATCCCCTGGCCTGTAGACACAGATTTCCCTGACCACACAGTGTAGCACCAACTCTATGTCCTCTTGGTAAGCAGGATCAACCCCACAGCCAATGCAGTAACCCTTATTTGTGCAGTGGCATGAGAAAACCAAAATTATCAGGTGCCAGTCTCATCCTTTAATTCAAAGGAACTGTTGTCATATCACCTGCTGGTAGCATTCCACCCTCAAGAACTAAGGAAGTCTAGCCAGTATAGTTTAAAGTTTACAGAAAAGATAATAAAAATTTGCAAGAGGATTATTAGTATAAGAGTGAGAGGAGCCACTCCTACTTCTGTCCCTGATTCCTCTACTTAGGCATCATAGCTATGAGGAAAATGGCATCATATATTGATTATTTATTCAAAGCATGTGACTCATCCTTTGTAATGTAAATTAATATTCCAGGGACTTTTATCCACACTAACATTGAATCTGAGTCTTCCATAGGCCATTTTGCTGTTGTGTCAGGTCATCTGCTTCTGGGTGATGAGGGACATGGTGACACCAGTAAATTCTGTGGGCACCAGCCCATTGTCATGCTTCTTAGTTGATATGAGTTCCTTGGTCAGCAGCAGTACTGTAAGGTATATCATGATGGTGACTAAAATGTTCTACAAATCTACAAGCTGGTGGAGGGTTGTGGGCAAGACAGGCAAATGCATAACCAGAACACATGTCTACTGCAGTAAAGAAAAGTAGTTGCCACCTCCATGATGAAAGAATCTGGCAATTAGCCTGCCACCAGGTGCCTGGTAGACACCGCGCCCCCCCCCCCATGTGGAATGGTGCCATCTGGAAGGCCCCAGTGTAGGTCTCTGCTGTGGCCAGGATAGGCATTCACTAGAGCCAATAACCAAATTTGCCTTGGTGAGAACAGGTCAATTTTTTTGGCCCTTTAACATCTTTATTTTTCACCGAATGGCATATCGTGAGCATTGTTTCTGTCTTAATCCTATAAAAATGCAATCATCAAGAATATTATTTTTAGGGGCCGGCCCGTGACTCACTCGGGAGAGTGTGGTGCTGATAACACCAAGGCCACGGGT
>NW_007778363.1:2587-3288 GCF_000696425.1 Galeopterus variegatus
CCTTCTACCATTTTGTGTTTCCCCAGGCTTTTAAAGTGAATTCTAAATCCATCTTCTATAGAAATACTTCCTAAATAAACTTCCAGTACCTATGGCACTTTGTGTACCATACATGTAATGAATCTAGGATCTTTGTATGTATCTATGGGGTGTGTTTTCTTTCTTTTTTCAATTGCTGTTGTTATGTTTATTTTGTTCCTCCTACTACTCCTCCTTATTCGAGATTATTTATCCATTTGTTTCTTTATTGTGAGCTCTCAGGTGGAGGGTTTTGTTTAAATAAAAGTGGTACTGGAGCAAAGACCATGGGCTGCAAAATCAGTCGCATTCACAATGTAGATCCTCAGTGACACTATATCAGATGACTAAATATTTGTCCAAAGAAATAAACCTTTAATGGCCGGCTGTCATATATTAGCATTTTTGCATATGTGAGGGTATAATTTTTGAAGAGGGATCCTCCAGGAATTTATCATGGCAGATTTATAGCTACTTATTCATATAATTAATTGGCTTCTGTGTTGTCGCTCATGTTTGACCTTTATATTTCTAGTCTTATTCTCGGTCCTTTTCCTCAATGCCTTGCACAGAACTTTTATGCACAGTAGGCATTCCTCCAACACTTGTCAAATATACAGTAACTTATTACTTTTTTTAGAAGTTCCACTGAATTAAAAAAAACATATATATATATATATATA
>NW_007778364.1:0-3287 GCF_000696425.1 Galeopterus variegatus
ATTAAAAGTACAAAGATTTGGTGACGTGGTGTGGTAGACATTGTGATGTGCTGCCCATACACGTATTCTTTCAACACTAAATCATTTATTTTCTCTAGTTGTTGAAACATACCTAGCTGATAGCCCTCAACTGGCAGCCTTCTGTGAAAAGTGTCATGGCTATAGAGAGTTACGTTGGGTGTGGCCAATGTATTCTTTCAACACTAAATCATTTATTTTCTCTAGTTGTTGAAACATACCTAGCTGATAGCCTTCAACTGGCAGCCTTCTGTGAAAAGTGTCATGGCTATAGAGAGTTACGTTGGGTGTGGCCAAGCCCCTTACCAGGGGCAGCCTGCATTCAAAGGTTGGTTGATGGAGTGGTATAAAGTTCCGATCTCCTTGTCTCATTTTACAATAGCTCTGAAGTGTCATTCCAGGTTGGCTGAGTCTATCTCTGAGGTTGTATTACATCCAAAATTATCCCTTGGCCTAATACTATAATCTTCTTCTTCTCCTATAGGAAAGCACTCTCTGAGAAACCTCTCATATGCTAATCTTCTCAAGGTCTGTTTCCTGGAGAACCCTGCCTCCAATAGTTGGTATAAGAAGTGGGAGGAAAAAGTGGAATATAAATTGGAATTTTCTGGCCAGGTCACACATTGACCAGATAACAATAGGAACTACATCACTGGTAGTAATGGGAACATGGATAAACTCTGACACAAGGTAATAGTGCAATTGTTTAAGTTTTGATATCTTGTATGGCATACATTAGTTAAATCATCAAGCATTTGTTATATATACGAAGAGTAGTAAGTACAAAGATAATAGAATCGAGTGGCTGTTGTAAGGGGGAATTGATATTTTGCGCAAAGATAAAGAAAACCTGAGAGTAATTACCACCTAAAGTCTAGGTGAGAAAACTAGGGAGCCTGCCCAGGATGATATAGAGAGACTCATTTTATGCAGTCTGAAGGCAAATAAAGCTGAGGAGCAGGCCTAGGATTTAATAATAAGATAATAAGGTTTTAAATCTGGAGAGGTAGAATATATAGTTCAACAAGGGAGCATTAACACACGCACATGGAAACATTTTCCTAGAGCTCAGGTTTTAACACTCTGGTATGTACCCAGGACATGGTGTCTACCTGCTGCTAGCATGGCTTCCAAAATCTTGTAAAAGATGTGGGCCTATTATAAGATCTGCTAAAATTGCCACCTCATATGATGAAAGAAGAACTTAAAAGTTTCAGAGAAATGAACCAGCTAGATTGAATACACAATTTAAGTCCAGAAAATCCAACAAATGAATATGTTCCCTGGGAGGGCCTAAAATTTACCAAAATAATAAGAAATGTGCTTAAAACAATAGCACAAATATTCTTGTGAAGTTCAGTGTTGGCTATCCTTTGTAGATCAGAGCTGACCTTAGAAAATTCTATTACAGAATTGGACTCATTGATAGCAATGGGGACAATAATAGGATTCCAGAATTGTAGAAGCCAGCTGGCAGTACATCACTGTCTGAAGCAAAGCAGCATCAATTACAATCAGAGTCAAGGTCAGAGTGCCAGCCAGGAAGCCTAACACACAGAGAGCTATAGGGATGGCTGGAAGAATACAAGGTTCATGAGGATGAGGTAGACAGGCAGCCACTCTAATATTCATAATTCCTTTCTCAATTTTCATACTGAACCAGTTTTCCAACCTGACTGCCACTGACAGAATGAGAGGTGAGGTCTCTAGAAAGACAGAGCCTGCAATACCAGGGAAAGTATGCAAGGCGATAACTCCTCAGTCTTTCCCCCAGAAAATCTATAGCTATTTGCTTAGGTAAATATACAATGAAGAAAAAGTAATTCCTCCAAGTTCTGAGAACTTTTGGACACAGGGACCGAGCTAGCAGTTATACTGTGCAGTGAAGCATTAACATGGCTCTTTTACTAGAATGGGGGCATATGAGAGACGAGCAATAAATGGAGTCTTGGCCCATGTCTGGCTCACAATAGATCCACTTGTTTGATGGATTTACCTGGTGACCCTTTTTTTTTTGGTCCCTAATTGAAAATTGTAATGGATGTACTTGACAGTTTGCATAATCCCTCCTTTAGTTCCTTAGTCAGTAAGATTAGACTATTATAGCAGGGAAAGCTAAGTGGAGTTCTCTGAAACTCCCCCAGTCACTGTCTGAGATGGTAAATAATATCGACTATAGTAAATACAATAAATCAGAATGACCTTTAAAGATCCTAGGATATGAGAACAGTCCCCTTTCATATCTCTATTTATTTAGTGAAATTTGCCACTATGACATTATTGGCTCATTTGAGACGGATCATTGAGGATGACAATAGGCTTCTACAAACTCCAGTGAAAAAGTCCATTGTGGTTGCAATGCTGGCTGTGGTATTTTTTCACGGTTTTGGATACATGGTAAAAGGCCACTTATTCAACAATGTGTTCTTTGCATTCATATTAGACAGGCAAGTCAGAAAGTTTGTACTCAGTATTCCACAGGATGGGGGATAAATCTTATGAAGACTGAGAGCCTGCAAAATCAATGAAGTTTCAAGAAGCTAATGATGTGGAGCATGCTAGCAGCTGTAGGTTTAATTGAGGGGAAGGCAAATGTTCTCCCCCTTTGGACAGTTGGCAATATTGGGAGACATTCTTAGTTGTTACAAACGGGGAGGCATGTTACTAGAATCTAGTATGCAGAGTCCAGGAATGCTATTAAATGCTAGCACATCCCCTCTACAGCTGTAGGTTTAATTGAGGGGAAGGCAAATGTTCTCCCCCTTTGGACAGTTGGCAATATTGGGAGACATTCTTATTTGTTACAAACGGGGAGGCATGTTACTAGAATCTAGTATGCAGAGTCCAGGAATGCTATTAAACGCCCTACAATGCACAAGGCAGACTTGTCCGGCCCAAAATGTCAGTAGTGCCCAAGTTGGGAAGCCCTGCTCTAAAGTAAAGTACAATTTATTCTATTTCACTTTCCATCACAAAAAAGTGCTACTTTTGGAAGACCTCCTGTTCTCTCAACTCAGAACAATTCTAAAGGGCTGTCTCTACTTTGGACCTTCCTGTAGGATTAGCCACAGCCTTCCCTGAGCTTCTGTGAAAGCCAAGCTTCTTTCTCAATCCACTTCCATCTCCTCCTCAACAGGACCTGATTGCAAAAACATGCCCTAATAAAATTTCAGCTACTTAATCTCCATCTCAGAGCTCTTCCAAGGAGACCTAATCAGCAGGAACAGAAAAACATGAGTTCAATTTCTGGTTTTGCTACTTAGTAGCTA
>NW_007778365.1:0-1323 GCF_000696425.1 Galeopterus variegatus
CATAACACTACTTGACTTCAAATTATACTACAAAGCTATAGTAACCAAAACAGCATGGTACAGTTAAAAACAAAAACAAAAACAAAAAAAACAGACACTCGGACCAATGGAACAGAATAGAGAACACAGAAATCAAGCTATATACTTATGGCCAACTTATTTTTGGCAAAGGCTCTAAGAACATACACTGGGGAAAATACTGCCTCTTTGATAAATGGTGCTGAGAAAACTGAACATACTTATGTAGAAGAATGAAACTGGACTCATACCTCTTGCCATATATGAAAATAAACTCAAAATGGGTTAAAGACTTAAATATACATCCTGAAACTATAAAAGTCCTAAAAGAAAATATAGGGGAAACACTGCAGGAAATATGAGTAGGCAAAGACTTTATGAATATGGCCCCAAAAGCACAGGCAACTAAATGAAAAATAAGCAAATGGGATTATGTCAAACTAAAAAGCTTCTGCATAGCAAAAGAAACAACAGAGTGAAAAGACAACCTACAGAGTGGGAGAAAATATTAGAGTAACTATGTACCTGAGAAAGGATTAATATCCAGAATATACAAAGAACTTGAACAACTTGACAGTAAATAAACAAATAACCTGATTAAAAAATGGACAAAGGAGCTGAATAGGCATTTTGCAAAGGAGGAAACATGAATGGACAACAGACACATGAGAAAATGCTCAACATCACTAAGCATTAGGAAAATGCAAATCAAAACCACTTTGAGATATCATCTCACCCAGTTAGACTGGCTATTACTGATATGACAGAGAATAACAAATGCCAGCAAGGATTCAGAGAAGGGGGAGCCCTCATACACTGTTGGTGAGACTGTAAATTGGTACAGCCATTATGGAAAATGGTATGTAGGTTTCTCAAACAACTACAGATAGAACTGCTACATGATCCAGCAATTCCACTGCTGACTATACACCCATAGAATGGGAATCATCATGTCAAAGGGATATCTGTACTCCCATGTTTATCACAGCTCTATTTACAAAAGCCAAGAGTTGGAACCAACCTAAATGTCCATCTTTGGATGACTGGATAAAGAAAAGATGGTAAACATACACAATGGAATACTACTCTGCCACAAAAATTAATGAAATATTGCCATTCACAGTAACATGGTGAATTAGAGAAAATTATGTTAAGTGAAATAAGGCAGGCACAGAAAAAGAAATACCACATACCCTCAGTTATAAGTGAGAGCTAAAAAAGAAAGAAAGAAAGAAACAGCAATCACAATAATACACCAAACTTTCAAAAGAAGAAAACAGAACTGAGGTAACCAGATGTGGAAAA
>NW_007778365.1:2213-3287 GCF_000696425.1 Galeopterus variegatus
ACAATAATACACCAAACTTTCAAAAGAAGAAAACAGAACTGAGGTAACCAGATGTGGAAAAGGCGGAGAGAAAAGAGGATAAGGGAGGAATTGGTAAAGGACCACGAAATTTGATTACAATGTATAATGTTGAATGTATTAATTATACCAGCTTGAACATTATGTACTGCACACAGTTACTAACATTCAATGCTGTACTCCATAGATATATACAACTAATTATGCTACAATAAAAAATAAATAAATAAAAACAACAACAACAACAAAATTCATAGGAAAATAGAACTGTACTACCAAAGTTCACATTATCAGAGATTACTTTAATTCTAATAGGGATATCTAAGTCTAGAGAACATTTTTTATTTACTCTGTAATAATTGTGCTAAAAAAATCAGCATGTTAAGATATTTAATATACATGATTATGACTCTAAATTTCTACTTGTTGTTTGATTTACATGGTAGAACAACAACAAAAATCCCTAAGTATATTATGAAAAGATTGCACATCCCAAAGTTAAGCCTTCCTTAATTCAACATTTTATAATTTATGGTGGCAGAAATTATGACATAAATCATCTCACTTCTTAAAAATATTTAGTTACCTAAATCTACTTTCTAAAATGAGATGAGGTGAGATTCGTGTCTTATTAATGATCTCCAGAGCTATCAAAACATGCATTTTAAAATAGGTTTAAAAAATATTTCTATGAATTGAATAAACAGGGGGTAAAGGGTCTGTTCAAATACATTATTTAGACCTGACTTCTTCCTCTTCTTTTTGCATCAAAGAGTCATGTTCTTGCTTTTAGTTTCTTTGACTGCTGACATTCTATAGTTTGTTCTTAGTATGTCACCTCTTCCAGTTTTGCTTTTGTCCCCCTTTTCATTTTTCTTTGGAGTTTTCTGCAAAGATCTGTCCCTTAATTATTCCTTTTATGGCCCTTTCTTTCTCTTAGGTCCCCATTTTTTAGGGTGAAAGCACTTAACATGAGATCTGCTATCCTAAGTATTTTTTTTGTCTTTTTTCATGACCGGTAAGGGGATCGCAACCCTTGGTGTGGTGTCGCCCGCA
>NW_007778366.1:0-896 GCF_000696425.1 Galeopterus variegatus
CCAGAGGAAGCACGTGTCGGTGTCTGGCTCTACGTTAAGGGTTAGGAGTGTTTACAGAGATCGTCACCGTCACATTATTTTAAGATATCGTTGAGGATCCAAACATGCACTCCAAGTATTAATAATTAGAGAATGATGTAAAATGAATTTACTGAAGGAAACCAAGCATCGTGTTGCATTTGGGTTCAGGGCTTGCTCTCCAAAGCCCCTTCAGTTCAAACTTGATTCAAATAGCAATACCAGGGCGGGTTAGCCACGTGCAGACCTTCTCCACCACTGAGAGTTGTGCTGGGTTTACACAGGATTAGGAATCGGACTCAGGAGAGGGAGAGAAAAGGAGGAAACAGTGAGCGAGTGTCTACAAGGTACACGGGGAACCAGGGCCCCACGCTCTCGGCGTCAGCAGTGACAGAAGTTTACTTCTCTCTTGTGCTGTATTCCCGTCGTGGAGAGCTGTGACTCTGCCCCATGTGCAGTTTATTTTGGAAACCACAGGCCAGAGGATCAGTCCCTGTCTGGGTCCCTGCTATGAGAGGGACAGAGAGAACTGTCAGACACAGGACAGCTCTCACAGCTGCCATGGGGAAGTGGTACCTGTCACTTCTGGGGAAAGTAAGCCACGTGGTCACATGTGACATTAGTGTGGGGGGGGGTGATTCTCTTGGTGGGGGTCCACATGGAGACCACTGCGATCTCATTACAGTCTCAGTACAATTTAAAGAACAGCGGTGACAGTGTGTGAATTATCACTGTACCGTTAGCCACGTCTTAGGACTTTGTGCAGTTACCTGCAACATGGTCACAATCCTTGATGTTAACACGAGCAGCACAATCGGGTCGCATGTATTTCTTCTTAGAATTCGGATGCCAGGAAACAGGCAGAATGACACACAGAA
>NW_007778366.1:3079-3287 GCF_000696425.1 Galeopterus variegatus
CTGTGGGAGCCCCAGGCCCAGCCAACATGGGCTGCTCTCCCTTCTCTCCGGCCTTCCCCTCACTCCCCTTGGCTTTGTACACTCGGACCTGCTGTGGCCCCTCCTGGCCCCTGTCTGTCACCCGCTTACTCGGCCCAGCCCAAAAGCGCGCTCCCTGGACCTTGTCCACCCAGCTGATCCCAGGAGCCTGCTCTGAGCCCTGTTCCCA
>NW_007778367.1:0-366 GCF_000696425.1 Galeopterus variegatus
TATTAACCACATTTTAAAGTCTAGTTATTTTGTTGGAAAGTCTAAAGGAGATGAGATAACATTTAATATCTTTATAAAATTCTATATTAAAATGTCAAATGATAGTATGTTAGTTCTTTTTGTTTCTGTGCAGCAAATTATTGGAAAACTTAGTGGCTTAAAACAACGAACATTTGTCTCACAGTTTCTATGGGTCAGAAGTCTGGACGCAGCTTAGCTGGATGCCTCCAGTCCAGGGTCTCTCATGAGGTAGCTCTCAAACCGTTGGCCTGGACTGGAATCACTTCAAGACAACCCAGGGCTGAAGACCCACTTCCGAGCTCACCCACGTAGTTCCGGCATGTGACTCCCCTAGCGGGAGTGACT
>NW_007778367.1:2367-3287 GCF_000696425.1 Galeopterus variegatus
GAGCGTTTAGAAACTATTCAGCGTTTATTGAACTTCTACTATGTAATATATGCACTCCATCCGCCCCCTCCCCGCCCAGTTAGACACACACCCACATTTTGTCTTGTAAATGATTCCTCTTCCTTCACATCCCAGCCCAGGTATCATGTTCTGTCATAGACTATGAATCTACTTCCTTACACTACTGCGGTCACAAGTTTGCATTTATTTGGCCTTTTTTAAAATTCACAATTTCTTCCCAGTCTAGTGTTATCTTCATGTGAAGACAGTTCTTGTAATATTTGCTTTCATTGCTTTGTTGTTGTTGTGTCTGTGCTGGCCTCTTCTATTCCCATTGTCTTGTATAGTTCACTTTGCACAATAAGTAGCAAATAATGTATTTGTTGAAAGAATAAATAAAGAAAAATGAATCCCTGTTATGGGTGTGCCATCAACTCTCAACCGTATTCTTCAAGGAAGTTTTTGCAATCTGTTTTTATTCCCCTCAAGCCTAGTAAACTAATTTTCCTTTGTCTTACATTACTAAAACCTATCCTGTCTTTCTTTTTTTTTTTTTTTTTTTTTTTTTTTCCTTTTTTTTTTTTTTTGTGTGTGTGTGTGTGTGACCAGTAAGGGGATCGTAGCCCTCGGCTTGGTGTCGCCTGCACCGTGCTCAGCCAGTGAGTGCACCAGCCACCCCTATACAGGATCCGAACCCGCGGCGGGAGCGCTGCTGCACTCCCAGTGCTGCACTCTCCCAAGTGCGCCACGGGGCGGGCCTTATCCTGTCTTTCTGAGGGTAGATTTCAAATCAGAAAGAATACAAGTTCTATCATTTACTAGCTTTGCTAGGTCATGCATTCCACTTAACTATATCAAACCTTTATCTTTACTTTATAAACATGTATTATAATCTTAATGATTCATAGGGTTTAAAGAGA
>NW_007778368.1:0-734 GCF_000696425.1 Galeopterus variegatus
GTGGTTTGTAGTTCTCATTGTAGATGATTTTCACCTCCTTGGTTAAATTGATCCCTATGTACTTTTTTTTTTTTTGTGTGTGTGTGTGTGTGACTATTGTAAATGGTCTTACTTTATTTCTTTTTCTGTTAGTTCATTATTTGAGTATATAGATGCAACTTATTTGGGGGTATTTATTTTGTATCCTGCAACATTACTGAAGTTATTAGCCAGCTCTAGGAGTTTTTTGATAGAGTCTTTAGGTTTTTCTATATACAGTATCTTGTCATCTGCAAATAGAGACAGTTTGACTTCATCTTTTCCAATCTGGATTCCCTTTATTTCTTTCTCTTGCATGATAGCTCTGGCTAGTACCTACAGTACTGTGTTAAATAGTAGTGGAGAGAGTGGGCATCCTTGCCTTGTAGTTGTTCTTAATGGAAAGGCCCTCAGTTTTTCCCCATTCAGGATGAAACTGGCATTGGTCTTTTATTGTTTTGAGATTCTTTCCTTCTATATCGTATTTGTTGAGAGTCTTTGTCATGAAGGGATGTTGAATATTGTCAAATGCTTTTTCAGCGTCTATTGAGATCATGTAGGCTTTGTCCTTGAGTTTGTTGATGTGATGTATCACATTTATTGACGTTTGTATGTTGAATCATCCTTGCATCCTAGTTGATCATATTGTATATATTTTTTAATGTGTTGCTGTATTCTGATTGCTAATATTTCGATGAGGATTTTTGTATCTATGT
>NW_007778368.1:2717-3287 GCF_000696425.1 Galeopterus variegatus
TTAAATCCTATGTCTTTTTCTGACTTGTTGCCTGGGAGATCTGTCCCATATTTGGAGAGGGATGTTCAGATCACCCACTATTAATGTATTAGGAACTATTTCTTTCATATATCTGTGTGCTCCAATATTGGGTGCATATATATTTATAATTATTATGTCCTCTAACTGGGTAGATGCTTTTAACATTATATAGCGGCCTTCTTTGTCTTTTTTCATGTATTTCGTTTTAGTCAATTTTGCCTAATATAAGAATAGCTACTCCTGCTCGTTTTTGGTTTCCATTTGCCTGGTATATCTTTTTCCATCCTCTCACTTTTAGTCTGTGTGTGTCTCTACAGGTGAGGTGGGTCTCTTGAAGACAGCATATACTTCAGTCTAGCTTTTTAACCCTATCAGTCAGTCTGTATCTTTTGAATGTGGAGTTTAGTCCACTCACATTTTGGTTAGTTATTGACTAGTATTGCATAATTTCTGCCATTTAATTGCTTTTCGTTTAGATAGTTTGAATGTCTTTTGATCATTATTTCCACTTTTATTTCTCTTGTTCAGTGTTAGTTGGAGATTTAAGGT
>NW_007778369.1:0-473 GCF_000696425.1 Galeopterus variegatus
AAAAAAAAAAAGTTTCATACTTTGACCTCAATTTTTATCACTTTGTTTTTGATTTGGGGAGTATGCATAGGAGGGGAAATAAAAGATTCTGGCAAAAGAGATAAAGAGCTCATAGGGGTGTGTCTCAATTTAAATTGTAATTGTGTCTTTATCCTATTATAAAGCAGGCTGGACATGAACCACTGCTGCTCCTGACTAGGTCTACTCTGTGCTTTAGAAGCTAGAGCTGCCCAAACCCTCAGGATGAGAAAAGTCAGATTTGGAACATAGGACCTGACTACAAGGAATGTTTAAACTGTCAGTTCCTACCTTAATCCTAACCCTGCTTTCCCTATATTACACCATTTTTGTTCCTCTAACAGTTCAGGGCTTCTCCAAGTTCTGAGACAATTCTCACCCCAAATCAGCTTTGCTGATACCATCCATGGCCCTGTCCTCATTCCCGGAGCCTGAAGGCCGTCTTGTCTGTGACG
>NW_007778369.1:2492-3287 GCF_000696425.1 Galeopterus variegatus
CTGAAATTAAAAATGTAATAGGTGGTTTTTAAAGTGGAAAAAAAGGATTAAAGGATGAGAGGGAGAGAGCGAGAAGGAGGGAGGGAGGGAGGGAGGGCAGAAGAGAAGAAAGAACAAACCACAATAATACATTGAACTTACAGAAGGAGAGAACAGATCTATGGTTACTAGAGGTGGGAAAGGTGGAGGGAGAGGGGGGTTAGGGAAATATTGGGTAATGGACACAAAGAACAATTATAATTTGTAATGATGATCATGCTAACAATACTGATTTGATCATTACCTAGTGCATAAAAATACTGATAGTCAAATCTGTACACTGTAAGTATTTATAATCAATTATGTTTCAATTAAAAAATAAACAAAAAATTTTTGAAAAGAAGAAACTTAGGAACCCCAAGTAGGATAAAGTTTTTTTAAAAATGCATATAAATGCATCAAGATAAAACTGCTAAAAAATAAAGAGAAAGAGAAAAATCTAAACAGCAGCTGGGGGTGGGGGTGGAAAGTGTTGGAGAACACATTACCGTCAAATTGGCAACAATAGATTAACTGCTTACTTCTCAACAGACATGCAGGAAGCAAGAAAAAACAAATGTCTGAAAGACTACCTGTAAAGTATTTTGAAACATAATATTTGCCAAGTTACAAACTCAATAAAAATATCTTTAAAAATTAAAGCAAAGTGTTCCCATGTTTGTGCTGTATGAAAGAAAAATATTAAAGCAAAATAAAAAAAAAAATAACTCGTTATCATCTGTCCTGCACTATAAGAAACACTGAAGGGAGTTATTT
>NW_007778370.1:0-1260 GCF_000696425.1 Galeopterus variegatus
TATTAACAGTGGGTTTTGCTCATTCTTGTGAATCAGTGATAGTGATTATCATTTTTCAGATTCTAGATGCAGAACTTCTTTGAGAATTTCTTGCAGGGTTGATCATGTGGTAATAAATAGCCATAATTTTTGTTTCTCTGGGAAATACACTATCTTCCTCATTTCTGAAGAGTAACTTTGGAAGGTATAGAATTCTTGGTGGCAGTTTTTTTCTTTTACTGTTTTGAATATATCATCTCATTTTTTTCTGGCCTCTAAAGTTTCAGTTGGGAAATCTTCTCTTAGTCTGATGAGGGAGTCGTTATAGGTGACTTGATCCTTTTCTCTGGCTGCTTTTCGAATTTTCTCTTTGTCTTTGAGTTTTGCCAGTTTAACTATATCTTTTTGGATTGATTCTGTTTGGTGATCTTTGTGCTTCCTGGATCTGAAGGTCTGTGTCTCACCCTATGACTGGGAAGTTTTCTGTTATTATTCCTTGAATAGGTTTGTAATGTCTTTTCTTTTTTCCTCCCCTTTGGAATACCTATAATTTGGACATTTGTGTGCTTAAAGTTGTCTGCTAGCTCTCTTAGGTTTTCTTCATTTTTAAAAATTCTTTTTTCTTTCTTTCTTTTTTTTTTTTTTTTGGTGTGCCTGGGTTATTTCAAAAAGACCATCTTTGATGTCTGAAATTCTTTCTTCTGCTTGCTCTAGCCTGCTGCTCAAGTGTTCTGTTGTTTTTTATTTCATGAGTGAATTCTTCAGTTCTAGGAGTTCTGCTACATTCTTTTTTAAGGTATTAATCCCTTTGGAAATTTCCTCCTTCATATTGTGGATATTTCTTCTTGTTTCATTGTGTTCTATAGGTAATTCTTCTCTTATCTCTTTAAGTTTTCTTATGATCAATGCTTGGAACTCCTTTTCAGTCATTTGTAGAGTTTTTTGCTCTATAGAGTCTTCTACTTTTCAGTTATTTGTAGAGTTTTTTGCTCTATAGAGTCTTCTACTTGAGAATTACCATATTCCTTTGGTGGTGTCATATCTTCTTGTGTATTTGTAGTTCTACTGTTTTTTCATTGATGTTTGATCATCTGGTAGGGCACTTGTTTCTTCTAGTACTCTGGGGTGGGCTGTGTGGAGAAAGACTTTCTCCTCTATTTGTCGGCTCTGGTGGTGACTCTTGTACCAGTGCAGTGGAGTGTGTGGTGGGATGCCTTTAGGGTAACCCTGGCTGTTACTGTGGTGGTAAGCTGTCCTTGCAGTGGCAGTAATTGTGGCAGT
>NW_007778370.1:2843-3287 GCF_000696425.1 Galeopterus variegatus
AAGAAAGAGCATCTTATTCGGTGCATGCTTTGCCTAGTTGCATTTCTACTTCCTCTCTGGATGCACTGAGTTTGTTGTTTTTTCTGTCATGTCTACCACTACATCCAGGGTTATAAATTATCTCTAGTCTCAGCTTCTGTAACTAGGGCTCAGTCTCTGCCCGGACTTATAGTGATGGTAAGAATTGATTGGGATACTGAAGCAGGGATGTTCTCCTCTAGTTTGTTGTTCCTTCTCCTTGGTGTCAGAGAGTGCGGATGTGCTTTACAATTGAGCCACCTTGACTTTGTCACTCAGAAGATGACAGTAAGAGTTGTGGGAAAGGCCATTACTGGAATCTCCCAGATATTTCAATAAAAACTGCCAGGATCTCATAATTGTTTAGTAACTATACAATTCCACAAGAAATTTAGCTGCTGGCCTTGCCTGAGGACCTAACCATAG
>NW_007778371.1:0-460 GCF_000696425.1 Galeopterus variegatus
CTCCCCAGAAGCAACCTGTGCATATTTATCCTCACATCTCATTGATCAGATTGGGATCACAAATCATTGGTGAGGGGAATGTTATCATATTGATTGATTTAGGTAAATCAAAATTTGCCTTGTTGTACAGCATTTATTGAAGAGTATATAGCCTACTGGAAGACAGTGGTTATTTGAAAAAAATAATCATTCCCTTAGCAGGAAGGAACTGGTTGGGGAAGGAAAGTAGAGTTTGGCATTTGAGCAGGCCACCAATGGCTGCAATATGCTCTGCATGCAAGGGACTTCTGTAACACCTCTGAGGATATCAGCTAAGGTGTTTTTGTATTTCATATTTTGTCTCTTTTTGGATCCAGGAGTACAAGAACTACCTTAGCATTCAAAGAATTACCTATAAATTATCATTTACCACTGCACTAAGTATACAATGTGCTACTAAAACACAGAGGGAACAAGTTAG
>NW_007778371.1:2392-3287 GCF_000696425.1 Galeopterus variegatus
CCTCTTCTGACTTTAATAGCTCCAGGAATTCTCTGGCTTGTCACATTACTCCAGTCTCTGCTTCCATGGTCATGTAGGTTTCTCTTCTGTCTCAAAACTCCTGTGCCTCTTTCCTACAAAGTTACATGTGATTGCAGTTAGGGCTGACCTTGATCATCCAAGATAAGAACTTCCTCTCCAGATCCTTAACTTATTCATATCTTTTATTATACACAGTGCTATGAACTAAATGTTTATGTCCCCCAAAATTCATATGTTGAAATCCTAACACTTAGCGTGATGATATTAGGGGGTAGGGACTTTTGAGGTAATTAGGTCATTAGGGTATAGCCCTCATAAATGGGATTAGTGCTTGGCTTAGCCTGGTCAGGCTGCTATAAAAAAATACCATAGATTGGGTAGCTTTTAAACAACAGAAATATATTTCTTACCATTCTGAATGCTGGAAAGTCCAAGAGCAAGGCACCAGAGGATTCAATCTTGTGAGAACCTATTTCCCCATAGATGGTACCTTTTAACTGCATGTTCACATAGAAAAAAGGGCAAGGCAGCTCTATAGGTCCTTGTATTCATTCATTTCTGTTGCTTATAACAAAATTCCTGGAACTGGATGATTTACAAGAAAAACTAAATTTACTACTTATGGTTCAGAGGCTTGGAAGTCCAAAGTTCAAGGAACACATCTGTTGAAGGCTTTCTTTGGTGGTGACTTCAGTGACAGCAGTGTAGCACATTGCAAAAATGGTGGAGCAGAGAACAGAGAGAGAGAGACTCTCTTCTTTGAAAGCCCTCTGAACCACGCCCCTGACCACCATTTTTAATCCATTCACTACTGTACTGTCCTACAATCCAATCACCTCTTCAAGGCTCCACCTTTCAATTACCATAATAGGAT
>NW_007778372.1:0-973 GCF_000696425.1 Galeopterus variegatus
GACAAATAAGAAACTAATGATATTTTAGTGTTATTTGATATTTCTTAGGAATGACTCCCCCCACTTCCCCCAGTGAACTGGATTATCTACTCGTATATACACACGCATATCTACAAAGCATATCTACAAATCTGTTTTGCTTCTACAATATTTGACTCCCATCACGCAGTCATTTTTGCAAACATTGTTCAAGGACTTAGTAGTTTCATTGCTTTTTTTCTCTCTCTTTTTTTTTTTTTTTTTACGTGCATTCATAAGCACTTACTTTTACAAGATTAGCTTTATTTATCTGGGCATTTATAAATTTTGCAGTCTGTATTAAGTCATAGTGTTATATTCTGGTTGCAATATATGCATATACTCATACATTCTTATAGTAAGCTTCCTAAATACTTATTGGAAAATTAAATTGTTTAAATCTTTAATCTGCAAATAATCCCTTAATAAACAGGGATAAAATTTAATAAAAATTTAATAAACAGGAAAATAGATAATGTTTTGAGTCTCCTTTTTATATATTGAAAACTTCCCAGAGAAGTTTGTTCTCTCTGATACGTTCCTTTAATATTGAGAAGTGGAAAAAGTCCTACAGATTAGTTTACATAAAAACATACATCCATATATACGTACATGTATAAATTTATAAATGCATATTGGAAGTGATACTGATGATAATCTGCATAAAATTGAAGTAAAATATCCACCTTGTTCACTTAGTTATTTCATCCTAGGAATCATTCTTGTTTTCATCTACTATTTTCCATTGAAACATTTATTTGATCATCAGTAAGTTCTGTCATTACTAACGCAAAGGCATTTCTTGAATTTCAACTGCCACCTATGAATTTTTAAGACATCCCCATCTCTCACTTGGATTACTCCATTGTCTTCCAAATAATATTTGATTCTACGTTTTTTTTCCCCAATGTAAATTCATTTATATCACAGCTTCCAAATTAGTTACAATAAAACA
>NW_007778372.1:2693-3259 GCF_000696425.1 Galeopterus variegatus
GAGATAACAGAAGGGGGTTATCTTTCCCACTTTCTGCATGGTAGGTGTGAATCAGGCTCACTGTGCACTGCTTACCAAATTTTTTGAGTCTAATGAGACAGAACATCCGCCTCTCCCAAAAACTTACATGAAGCAGGTTTAGGGTACAGACCTCACCTCAAACTGCAGGACACAATTACAAAGGAGTAGACATTTATGGTCGGACTGGAAAAATGAATAGAAACAAGCATGGTACACAAGATTTGGAAAAGGGTATTCTTGTCAGAGTAAAGAAGAGACTTAAACATTCTAAGTATGTTTTACTTCTTCTACCTTGGAATGAAATAATGAATGGTCAGACTGGAAAGTTCTGCTGGGCTCATAATTTGTTAAAAAAAAAAATCGTGAATGGGGTGACTGAGAACCTAAAAGTAAATAATTTATCTTAAAACAGGAAAAAATATAGGAGCAAAACTACAGAGCAACAATGGATTCTTTATTATAATTCTTAAGGATAACCATGGTACTTGGAAGTTTGTTTTGTGATGTTAGCACATATATTATGTATTTTGTGTGTGTGTGTGACC
>NW_007778373.1:0-599 GCF_000696425.1 Galeopterus variegatus
AATATAAAATGAACTAAAACAAATACTATATGTCCACATGCAAAACAAATGATATTGAACCCTAACCTTACACCATATGCAAAAATTAACTCAAAATGGGTCAAAGATCTAAGTCTAAAACCATAAAAGTCTTAGAAGAAACACAGGGGAAAAGCTTTATGACATGGATTTGGCAATGATTTTTAAGATATAACACCTACAGCACAATCTACAAGAGAAATAATAGTTGGATGTCATCAAAATTAAAAACTTGTGCATCAAAGGATGCTATCAACAGAGTAAAGAGTTAAATCAGGATGGGAGAAAATATTTGAGAATCACATATCTGATAAGGGATTAATATCTAGTATATATAGAGAACTACTACGCAATTACAGAAAAAAGCTACTTGATTAAAAATGGGCAAAGAACTTCAGTTCTCAAAAGATGATGTACAAATGGCCCATAAGTACATGAAAAGGTGTTCAACATCATTAATCATTAGAGAAATACAAATCAAAAGTATGATAAGATAGCACATCACACCCATTAGGATGGCTATGATCAAAAAACAATTTGGGCCGGCCCGATGGCGCACTGGAGAGTGCGCCGCTTGGGAG
>NW_007778373.1:1599-3286 GCF_000696425.1 Galeopterus variegatus
CGGTGCCGCCACCCCCCCACACACACACCACTGGATTTCTATTTGATTTCAGTATTTGAATTTTGTGTAACTGAAGCCCTTTAAGCTAGAACTTTTGTGTTTGGTGCTGGTATAACAGCCTGGGTAGAGCTAAAGCCTCATCATGAGACTTAGCAAAACAGGCTATTTTAGAATCTATTCAGTGGTTGGGTCAACTTAATGATGGTTAGCTTTTGTAAATTTGAAGTAGTTTTGTTTTGTTTTTCTTTATTCTTTGTGGAATTCCAGTGAAATATAAGACTAGTGGATTTGTATGATTACTTCTCTAATTTTATGTGTTTAAAAATATAAGCACCTGTCATATGTAGTGCAGAACATAAGTAATTCATATTTTACAGTTGACTTGTAGAAAGAACAGAGGAGTAAAAGGTTGTCTGCTATCAGCACTAGAGCTTTTGTCATTTTTTTCTTTTTCAAAAAAACCACTTTTTAAAGATTTTTTAAAAATATATGGGCCGGCGCACTGGAGAGTGCGCCACTTGGGAGCACGGCGGCGCTCCCGCCGAGGGTTCAGATCCCATGTGGAGACCGGTTCCGGCTCACTGGCTGAGCGTGGTGTGGGCGCAACACCAAAGGTTGCGATCCCATTGCCGGTCCCCCAGTACGGGCGCAACACCGAGGGTTGCGATACCGTTACCGGTCAGTAAAAAAGACAAAAAAAGGAAAAAAAATATATATATATATATATATAAACTTTATTTCTTAACATAAGCTCCATCAAGTTCAAAACAGTTTTGTAAGTGATGGTACCAGCCATTTAGCCCATGCCTAAAGAATTGAGGGTCCTGGGAATGTAACCATGTCAATGCAGTCTTTTTTACATTAGTAACTAAAGAAAAATGGGTGCCCTTTAAATATTTTGTTTTAAAGATTAGGAAATAAAAATAAGTCAGAAGGAGCCAAATCAGGACTATGAAGTAGATGCCTAATAGTTTCCCATTAAAACTCTCACAAAATTGCCCTTGCTTGGGAGGAATGAGCAGGAGCATAGTGGTAAAGAAGGACTCTCTGGTGAAGCTTTCCTGGGTATTTTGCTGCTAGAGCTTTTCTAATATTCTCAAAACACTCTCATAATAAGTACATGCTATCGTTCTTTGGATCTCCAGAAAGTCAACAAGAAAAATGCCTTGAGCATCCCCATGAACTATTACCATGTCCATTGCTCTTGACCTGTCTGTTCTTGCTTTGACTGGACCACTTCCACTTCTTGGTAGCAAGGCTTTGATTGTGCTTTGTCTTCCATACTGGTAAAGCCACATTTCATCTTTTGTTTTGATTCTACAAAAAAATACTTCAGGATCTTGATCCTGCTTGTTGAAAGTTTACATTAAAATTTCTATTCTTGTCTTTGGCTGATATGGAAGCAATAGTTTTGGCACCCATAGAGAGGAAAGTTTGCTCAACTTTAATTTTTCAGTGTAAATTGTGTAAGCTGAACCAACCGAGATGTCTATGGTGTTGGCTATTGTCTCTACTGTTATTCATCATTCTTCTCCAATTAGGGCATAAACAAGATAATTTTTTCTTTCCAAATTAATGTGGATGGTCTGCTGCTTCATCATCTTATCCCTTCTTAATACAAGTTGTTCATTTGTAAACTATTAATTTATTTGGGGCTTTGCCCCCATAAACTTTTTGTAAAACCTCA
>NW_007778374.1:0-955 GCF_000696425.1 Galeopterus variegatus
TTTAAAAAGGATGCCACACATAAAGAACTCACATACAATTAAATATGTAGCACCCTGGGGTCTGCTACTGAAATGTTAGTTTTCATGAGATCAGAATACACGAACAGTTAGCGTGAACAAAATTAGTTTTCCAGTACAGCAAATCGCTCTAGATATAATTGAAGAAAACAAATGAATCTCATTACCTCTCTTTGCATAAGATGAAAAAATTTTCTCTTCTCAGGAGCTTTAGCACTGACTGCCCTCAGTTTCTCTTCGTCTATATCTTTGTAGTCATGGATCCACTCAGCCTCCTGAGATATTTATAATTATTCATTTATTTAGCATACATAATTGTATGAGATATTTACCATATAAAAATACATAGAGGCAGCAATATCTCTTTTTAAAATTAAAAAGTTTAGTAAGGAGATAAATATATAGAAGAACAACTATATGATAATATAACAAGCAAAAAGAGAGCAATAGCAAAGGGAATTATAAAACCACCAAGGAAGAACATTGAACCAAAGTAGTCTATGGCGGAGCAGTCCTTAAGTTCCCTGAATCAGAAAGCAATAGCCCAAGCTTCAGGGGCTATCATTAATCTTGCTTGTGTCCAGGATACTAAGGATAAGTTCTAAGGCCACTTGCATCCTCTCCACTGGCCTATGGAATAATTCTATACCTAATTCTCTATTTCCCCACCATGTTAATGTAATCTAGGACTGAAATTTCTTCTTCATTAAACATCCTCAAATTAGTTATTTTCTACTGTTTGAACTGAGCTTCTCATTCAAATCATCTTATTGTATGTTAATGATGTTTTCATGATATCACTTAGTGATTTTCATTAATAGTAATGAAAAATTAAAGATAAGAAACTTTTTTTATTTCCTAGAAGAAATATGGTAATTTCTGTAGAACCATGGAGAGACTGATCAATTAAGACTATAAAGGTGACTATAGTCTATTT
>NW_007778374.1:1923-3286 GCF_000696425.1 Galeopterus variegatus
CATATTTCCATGACCACAAGGGATGTCTAAGGAATGTGCTGTGTAAAATTAACGGTCTCAAAGCACAGAACATAATATTAAACATTCAGATTCTGATGTTTGTCATCATTATAAGTTTTAATTGCCAAGGCCTGAACTATAGAAGCTATATGTTTCTATGCCTTAAATTCACCACAAGCTAAAGCTAAATGTAGGTATTCTACAGCCTGTGATGAATAGTATCATAGTATCAGCTTTAATCCCAGCTCTGATTCACAATAATTTAAAGTTAACATAATTGCTAAGTATAAACAGTATTTATTTAATCTAGAGAAACAAGATTTAAAAAAAAAAACTGGTTCAGTTGAGCAACATCTTACATTAAACCTAAATTAGTATCTGTAAGTTGTTAATTTAATAATATTAGCTTTATTTATTAAATATACTGTGGCCAAGTTTTGTGCTAAGCTGCTAAGCTCTAAGTTCATTAATTATCACCTTTAACCCTCAAAATAACCCAATAAGGATATTTACAGTCTATCCTGGGATGATTTTGACCTCCATAAAACATTTGGCAGTATTCAGACACATTTTTTATTATCATAGCATGCAGGGGTTTTCTACTGGCATATAAGGGTTAGGAACTAAGGATGCTACTAAACATACTACAACACACAAGAAAGCTCTTCCCTCAAAACAAAAAATTATTAAGTCTACAATGTCAATAATGCCATGTTTGAGGAACCATGTATGGAAATACTTCAAAAAGTTCAGGGAAAGATGGAATTAAAAGATAATAATCTTTCCATGACCTTTTTGAAGTACCCTCATATTATAAAATTATTAACTGACAAAACCAGGGCTTATACCAGTTACCTCTGATTCCAACTCCTCTTCCTGTAAACATCATCAACTTTTTTGTTGCATCTCACACTGAGGTGTTTAGTATGGTTCTGAATCATTAAAACAAAACCCTTGTAGGAAATGGCAATATGGATACAACCAAATGCAATCATTACAGTTAAACAGGAAACATGATAAGAATAAAAGAGAGTAATTATTAAACATAAATACAAAATACATTTTATAAAATGAGTAATATCTTCATTAAAGTTATTGCCCAAAGGGGCAACAATTTATTTCAGTGATGCTCCTATTTCTTAAAATATTTGAACTTTTCTATAAGAATTTCTTCTGAGCTAGGGCCTCATCCTATTGAAAAAAAATCCCCGATAGAATACCCGAAAGTACCAAACACAGCATCTTCATTGAGGACATATTCTATAATAAAGGAAATAAATCAGGTACCAAGAACAATGACTACAAATACAAAGGCAGTACATGAGGTTGTATTAGTCTGTTTCTGTTGCTTATAACAAAATAC
>NW_007778375.1:0-566 GCF_000696425.1 Galeopterus variegatus
GCACTCTCCGGAGTGAGCCACGGGCCGGCCCTTCAGCTTCTTTTAAAGAAAAACGTTGCGAACCAAAAGTAGAGTGTTAAAGTACTGAAAGACACTTACTGCTTCGTGTTGAATGTCCCCCCAAAACTCAATCTCCACTCTAACTGGGAAGGGTCAGAAGTCCTATTATGGTAAATTGAAAGATGGTGATTAGATGGTTAAAGAGGTGATTCGATTGTAGGACTGTGCCAGAGTGAATGGATTGATAACAGTGGTCAGGGGTATGATTCTGAGGGCTTTACAAGGAGAGCACACCAGGAGCTGTCTCTCTCTGTTCTGCCATTTTATACCATGAGAGACCCCTGCACTGCTATAAAGCCAACACTAAAGAAGACTCACCAGATGTGTTCCCTGGACTTTGGACTTCCTAGCCTCTAAAACTGTAAGCAATAAAGCTCGTTTTCTTACACATTACCCTATTACAAGTATTTTTGTTATAAGCAACAGAAACAGGTTGATAAGAAAATCGGGCCGGCCCGGTGGCACACTGCTACAGTGCACCGCTTGGGAGTGCGGTGGCGCTCCCG
>NW_007778375.1:1067-3286 GCF_000696425.1 Galeopterus variegatus
GAAGACAAGAAAGCCAGGGAAAGTTTGGAACTTTTTAAAGACTGGTTTAATGGTAGTAAGCTGAATGTTGATAGAAATAGGGACAGTAAAGGCCATTCTAAGAAGATCTCAGATGTAAATGAGAAGGGACTTATTGGAAACTGGGGCAAAGATCACCCTGGCTATGAATTGGCAGGGAACTTGGCTGCATTCTGTTCATGCCCAAAAGCTTTACAGAATGTGGAACTTCAAGGTGCTGACCCAGGGTATTTGGTGTAAGAAATTTCTAAGCAGCAAAGCATTAAGGAAGCTACATGGCTACTTATAACAGCCTACGCTGAGTTATGGCTACAAAGGCATGACATAAAGCCAGAATTTAAAAGGGAAGCAGAGCATAAAGATTTGGAAAATGTGTAGCCTGTCAATGTGGTAAAGAAACAGAGAGCATTTTCAAGAGAGCAATTCAATGGTGTATGAATGTTGGTTAAGGAGATAAGTGCAGAAGAAAGGAATTATCAGGAAAAGGGAAAAAAAGACCTTGAAGGCATTTCAGAGATCTTGGAGGCTGCATCTTCCATTACAGTCTCAGGGGCCTAGGGAAACAGAATAGTCCTCGGGAATGGGACCAAGGTATCCTCCATGCGTTCACTGCCCAGGGCCACCTCTGGATGCTTGTCCCTGCACAAGCACCTCGGCTGCTTTGGCCACTCCAACTGTGACTAAACTGGCTCCAAGTGTGGCTGGACCAGCCACTTTGAAATATAGAAGCCAGGAGCCTTGGCGGTATCCATGTTGTGTTAAGTCTGCAGGGTCGCAGAATGCCAGAGCTTGGGAACCTCCTCCCTGATTTCAAAGGATTTATGGAAAAGTCTAGGGGCCCAGGAAGAGATCTGTCACTGGGGTAGAGTCACCACAGACAGCCTTCCCTAGAGCAGTGCCAAGCAGAAATGTGGAGTTGAAGTTGCAGCAGAAAAACCCCACATTTCCATGTCAATTGGAGCCATAGGAGTAAGATCACCATGGAGACCCCAGACCTGTGGAGCTATCAGAGTGGAACACCAGCCTGCAAGAGCTGAAGTGTGGTCTGAGACCAGGAAGGCCATAGCAGTGGAGCTGCCCAGGGAATTGGGATCCAACCCCCACACTAACATGCAAAGGACTTTGAACATGGAGTCAAGGTACATGATTCACCAGCTGTAAGATTTAATGCCTACCCTGCTGGGTTTCAGACTTGTGTGGGTCCTATTACCCCTTTCTTTTGGCCCTTTTCTTTTTGAATGGGAGTGTGTTCCCTATGCTTGTCCCACCATTGTGTCTTGGTAGTAGATAACTTATTTTTATTTCACAGATGGGATTTTGAACCGTGGATCTTTGAGTTGAAACAAGCTAAGGCTTTGTGGATGAAATAAATGTATTTGTACGTGAAAAGGACATGAGTTTTGGGGGGCCAGGGGTAGAAAGCCTCGGGTCAAAGGTCCCCCTAAAACTTAATCCGCACTGTGAGAGTGTTAGGAGGGTAGGTAATCCTATTATGGTAATTGAAAGGTGGGTCCTTGAAGAGGTTTTAGATTGTAGGACCATACCATAATGAATGAGTTAATAATGGTGGTCAGGAGCATAGTTCTGAGGGCTTTAAAAGGAGAGCACAACAGGAGTGTGTCGCCCTAATCTTCCCATTTTCTGCCATGTGAGACACCTGCACTGCTGTAAAGTCAACACGAAGGAAGACCCACCAGATGGGTTCCCTGGACTTTGGACTTCTGAGCTTCTAAAACTGTAAGCAATAAATTTCATTTTCTTACAGATAACCCAGTTCCAGGTATTTTGTTATAAGCAACAGAAACAGACTCATACACTTACTGTTAACCATTGAAATTCTTCTTCAGAAATGAAGGTGAAATTAAGACATTTTTGAGCAAACAAAACTTGAGAGAATTCTTTCCTAGTAGATTTATGCAAAAATGATAATAAACTGAGTTCTGTAAACCTACAAATATGCTGCCAGATACAATATAAAAGTGTAGAAAGGGACAAAAAAGGTGTGAAGAGGGTACAAATGTGGGTAAATCGAAGTTAATATTAACTGAGTAATACTGTAATAATATTTATGAGGTTTAAATATATGTAGAATTAAAATACATGACAACAAGGGGGTCCAAGATGGCGACGGGTCTGGAGTGGCCGTGCCAGGAGATAGCGCGATCCTGAGAGCTGTGCGCTGTGATACCAGAGTATTAATT
>NW_007778376.1:0-1135 GCF_000696425.1 Galeopterus variegatus
GGCCGGCCCCCTTTTATTCTTGAATATTTGCTTTCTCATATAAAATTTAGAATCACTTTGACTCAATACCTTTTTAAAAAATTGGTATAGCCTTCAATTTATAATCAGTTTAGGGATAATAGAACAACCTTTTATGTATTTCAAAATACATAAATGTGTATGTATTTTGAACATGCACATGTAAAAACAATGCTGAAGGGCAGCTGAACATGCATTTTATTAAAAATTTTAAAAATACAATTGTGAAGGCATTGACATCATCATCTTGACACTTTTAGACTTCCTAATTAGGACACAAGTGACTTTTCTTTTCACTTACAATGTGTGCTTATGGGCCACTTTCCTTTAAAGGAAAATGTTGTAATTATGAGGAAGATGGACATGAAAGAGTAAAACAAACTTCATAAAAGCTTAGACATAGGAGCGATTGTAAAGTATTTTTAATTCCACTGTCTCATTTTACAGATGCACATGGTGAATCCAGGAGAAAAAAGATTCATCCAAAGTCACACAATGAATTTATGTTAGAACTGAATCTAAAGTCTATTTCCTATGTCTCTCAATTTACTGCTTACTCTATAGAGCACACTGCTTTCTAGCATTCACCAGTTACACGCCTGAATCTCATGGCCAAGAAAATAATACTGATAGGAGAACTGGCTTTACATGTATACCGAGTTTGTGATCCTTGATTTGGTACAATTTGAGATTTCACTTGTTTGTCGTGGTAGCAGAAGACCCATTATTAGAGACTCAAGATGTTCACGAATCTCATTTTAAGTTGCAAGTGCTACTGGAAAGGCAGCATTTGGGTACCTTTCATATAAGTCAGAGGGAGGCATTAAGTAGCCTGGATTCATTCCCTCTGCATGACAGCTGATCTGATGCTGGCTATGAGGGAAGGGGAAGCAGGGCCAATAAGAACTTTTTTAAATGCCTGAAATAAAGGCTGATCATTCCCTCCATGGCTTGTTATATTCCTAAGAGTGGGGGTGGAGAACAGAATACATAGAATGTCCCTGTTTCAAGATAGCTGAGACTCAATATTGGAACTCTTGATTCAAAGAGGGAATAGAGAAGGGCTGTAGCAAGGTCTCAGATAGAAGCTTAGATTTGATGTGAGCCCACATCCAGT
>NW_007778376.1:2725-3286 GCF_000696425.1 Galeopterus variegatus
TGGAGAGTGCAATTATGCAGTGCCTTTTACCAATTTTCATTTCAGCCATTTCCTAAAGATCTATATTCTCCAGGTGTTGCCCAAATACTCCTGAGATGTCTGGCTATGAGGTACCAGGCACTGTGTTTGGTGTCGTTGATGTGATGTCATTTACAGTGATAGGTCCGTTAGGATGGCTGACTTGCTCATTTCACTGAGGAGTGGTCTCCTTAACTCCTTCCCCTTCCCTTTCTTTCAAGTTGGAAGAAAGGGGAGGAAGGACCTGGAGCATCTTGATTGCACTACATCTTCTAAGAGTATTTCTTTTACCTGCCTTTATTCTGGAGAACTGGCTGCCCTAGATTTCACATAACTCTGGAGTTGTTATGAGATTCTTCCCCGAAAAGATGGGACATGATAAGCATGGCCAGAAGGATGGGTGGAACACAGATGGAGAGAGAAAATGGAAGGTCATTTCAGATAAAGGATATAACAGGAGAAAAATCTGTAGGGCCAGCCAATAGAATTGTGTAATGGAAAGTGTGTGTGTGTGTGTGTGTGTGTGTGTGTGTGTGTGTGTGT
>NW_007778377.1:0-1485 GCF_000696425.1 Galeopterus variegatus
GGGGGGGGGGAGAGAGAGAATCAAATTTCACACCTAGGAGACCCATTTCTACAGTTTATACTCTATTTCTTATGCTACTGTTAATTTCCTGGTTAAAAAGACCTAAGCCTTTTCTTACTACTTATACTTCAGGAGCACAGGGGTAGAGTCAAACAAGCTGTATGAGATTGGAAGCTAAAACAATATTTGCTTTGTCACTCTGATCAAAACAAATAATCTATCCAAGACTTTTTCCTTCTCTGTAAAGTGGTGATAATGTCAGCCCATGCTATAAATAAGGACTGTAAGAATTATATTCAGCTTAGAGATTCTTAAACTTTAATTTTTATCAGAGTCACCCTAAGTTCAAATGCAGTAGATAGAACGTGAGATCTGAGATTCAGCATTTCTAACAAGTTCTCAATTGATGCTGATGCTGCTGATCTAGAAACCACACTATATAAACTAATGGGTGCAAAGCACTAGCAAATTGACATAAATTTTGTGTGTGTATATACATTTATAGATATAGATAACAATTTTAAAATTAAAAGATGCTTTGGTGATGGCACATTAATAGAACCTTAGACAAAAGAAGAACTCTTTATAAAGTAAATTATTCTGTTTTATCTTTTGGAATTTTACATCTTGGATTTTCTTAAGAGTGGGATTCTTTCACTCCCATGTTCATTGCAGCTCTACTTACAATAGCCAAAATATGGAACCAACCTAAGTGTCTATCAGTGGACTACTGGATAAAGAAAATGTGGTATATACACATAATGGAATACTACTCAGCCATAAAAAAAGAATGAAATTCTGCCATTTGCCACAACATGGATTAGAATGGAGAAAATTATGTTAAGTGAAATAACTAGACAAAGAAACAGAAATGCTGCATGCATTCATAACTGTCTGCTAGGAATGAAGGGAGGGAGGGAGGAAGGTAGAGGGAGAGGGAAGAAGGAAAGAAAGAAAGAAACAACCACAATAATACGTTGAACTTTCAGGAGAGAACAAATGTGAGGATACTAGAGTTGGTGGGGAGGGCAGGCGGGGCTCTGGGAAGTGAAATGTCAGGCAAAGGGCATAAAGAAATATCACAATTTGTAAGAATGAATATGCTAATAACAAATAAATAAATTGGAAAAAAGAATGTGATTCCTTTAATGGTTTGATATCTTAATATCTTAAACAGTAACTGGTCAAGGGGACTTAATTTGGAATGGCAACATGCTCATGATGAATGTTTTTATTACTCCAATGTTTCTATTATGATTGTCCTCAGTATGCTTTATTGCCATTATGTACAGGTCTGAGGTTCTCCTATATAAGATTATTATGAGGAATGCAGATGTCTTTCTTTCTCATTATTATATCCATACTATATTTAAGCAACTATTAAATATATGTTAAATGATACATACACATACATATACAATGATATAATTAAGCATAAAAAATAGTGGGGAATAATTCACTTGTATTATATTTCCAAAGCCATAA
>NW_007778377.1:2822-3286 GCF_000696425.1 Galeopterus variegatus
ATAATTAAGCATAAAAAATAGTGGGGAATAATTCACTTGTATTATATTTCCAAAGCCATAATAAAGAATATTGATGACTTTTGCAAGGAGGAAGAAACATAAGAACCAAAAGCCAACTAATCCAAAATCCAAATAAAGACAGAAAACAGTCTAGTAGAAGAACTCTCTTTTGGTGATGATACTAAATGAATGATTAATGAGGTGATAGGACACCAAAAAATTACATTACAAGCTAAAAACACAGCATAGTTTTTTGTTTTGTTTGTTTTTTTTTCTCAAAGGGCTACCAAGAAGTTAATGATGGCTATGGGAATGTCAGAAGCATTTTAAAACTTTAAATAAGGGACGACTTGGCCAGTGCCACTGACAGTCAAGAATTTGCATTATTTAATGAAAAATATAAATTGTAAATGTTTATCTAACTTAAATCATATATTTTTCTCTCTATGCTTCCTATCCTTATG
>NW_007778378.1:0-3286 GCF_000696425.1 Galeopterus variegatus
TCGCACCAACATTTGGGACTGACAAGTCTTTTGTTTCTGAGCAGAGAGCAGCTGAACTTTGGGCGTTGGTAACAGGCAGAGCTGGTAAGCACAGCATCCTCTACTTCCATGCAAGATGCAGGGCATGGGCCTGGGGCATGACCTCCGAGTCCTGGCCTTGTTCCGCGGCTACTTTGTAAATAACTTTCGGAAACTCATGTGTTCTTACTGGGCATTGTTACCCAATGATGAAACGCGTTCTTGAACTAGATATATGGCTTCTAATTGACTGTGCATTAAAATCATCCAGGGACATGTCTAAAAACACAGATTCTAAGTTATCTTCCCCAGAGATTCTAGTTCAATGTGTCAGAGTGGGAGTGGGGCTAGGGAGCCCTATTCTACCTCCTGGCCTTGCAGCTCTGGCTTTCCCCCAAATCATTTAATCTCACTGGCAAAGTAAGGATAAAGACGTGCCACCAGAGGATCATGTGACTAACAGGCAAACAGCACTGTAAACAAAGGCAGAGGGTGTGTGCTCAGCACAGTTAAGGGCAGGTCCACAGGATTTGCCCTGAGTGAATAAGGCGCTTAGCTTCTCTAAGCCTCAGTTCTTTCATTTTTATAATGAGCACGATAAAAGCACTTACCGCTAAGGTTGGTCAGGATTAAATCAAATAACACTCACAAACTCTATGTTCCCTGGCATGGAGAAGCCGTTCAAGGAGAGTAGCTGTCATTATTTACTGAGGATCTGCTGCATGTCAGCTACAGTGCTGAAGTCCACATGCAAATGAGTTTGTAGAATGTTTCTCCCAAGGAGTTCCAAGCAACTTTGGGAAAGGCAGGTAGCAAATCCCAGCTGGTTCTCTTTTGTATGAGAGTGTGCATTGCAGTAGAAGGTTCCTGGGACAGGTCGGGGGACTCAGGTACTGAAACATATGGTCTAATATCGTGTGTGGCTTTGAGGATTTTGTTTCTATTCTTGGGCCTCGGTTTTTCTATTTGAGAAAGGACAGGGTGGAACACGATGAGTTCTAATGTCCTATTCAATTCTTTCCCTAATTGTGTGGTCTCTGAGGAAATCTGAGACGAGCTATAAAACCAAGCTGAGAGTCCAGATGTCCAAGTGTACTCCCACCTGGTGTCTTTGTATTGCTGGGGACCAGGTAGGAAGCCAGGGTATCCCTTTCCACAACAGGGAAACATTTCAGGCCCGCATCAGGGTGATTTCCGACCATGGGTTTCCCATTCTTCAGCAACAGAGAATGGAAGTTGAATGCACTTTAGATGGCTACTGCTTGGAAGTCGTCAAGAAAGAGAAACTCAGAAAGAAGCCAGAGAACCACCTTCTGCCTGCAGAAGGCAGCTGAGCTGAACAGAACAACTGCTGAACCCAGATGCTCCGAGATGTTGGCTTCACATTTCACACTGAAGTTCTGCAGGTAGCATCAAGCTGAATCTGGGGAGGGAATCTGTGAAATGAAAATAACAGACTGATTGCCTGGAATCTCTGAACACTTGCCCAGTGATGACTCTGGTATCACTCAGACACTGTCACCCTGGACCACATCAGCCCCATTCCCCTGAGGCTCAGAGCACTCTGAACATCTGTTCTTTGGCAAGGAGCCTGGGACCTCTTCCCTCTATCTGGAATCCGTAGGGCAGTCCTTGGAAAACCATGCCCACTGCAACGTGTCTCAATTTGGAAACACGAGTTTCCTGGATTGGGAGAAATTGTGAGAATTCTATTTTCTTACACTTTGAGTCCCTTCCCGGTGTCCCCTGGCCACACTTCTTATGAAGTTCCTAAAAGTGACGACTGGTAAACTTACTGAGATCTCAATTTGGAAACACGAGTTTCCTGGATTGGGAGAAATTGTGAGAATTCTATTTTCTTACACTTTGAGTCCCTTCCTGGTGTCCCCTGGCCACACTTCTTATGAAGTTCCTAAAAGTGACGACTGGTAAACTTACTGAGAACTTACTTTGTACTACTCACTGTTCAAAGCACTTTTTATGCATCAACTTATTCAATCCTTACAAGTGTATTATCCCA
The DNA here is from genome assembly GCF_000696425.1 of Galeopterus variegatus. Classification (NCBI taxonomy): domain Eukaryota; kingdom Metazoa; phylum Chordata; class Mammalia; order Dermoptera; family Cynocephalidae; genus Galeopterus; species Galeopterus variegatus. Next base: position 2,039 of record NW_007778378.1, read on the forward strand.
CTACTTCCTGAAGCAGAAACTGAAGTACAGCATCTTATTCTTCATCCTTCTCCATACCTGATGATTGTGAGCACATCCATCTAGTAGACACAGTGGGCAGTTTCGCTGGTCTCAGGACAGGGACACCTGGAGGCTTAACCTTGATGAAGTTCAGTTGAAGGACATATCCCTTGATCCATTGATCTGACATCTAGAAAAGGTGTTCAGTCTCCTCTGGGAAGGGTTCTTGTGCCTTTTTCCATGCCCATATGTCATTTATAGGTTTCCAATGAACACTGTCTGTTGGTTCATAGGGAGCCTAGGGAAAACCTTTTCCACTGATTAGAAAGAAAGATGCAGGCCCAGTCTGCCAGGTGTACTGTCAAGTGAATAAAATGTATAACTTGGGTGATAGAATGGCTCTTGTTTAGTGTGAAATCTGAGCAGTCTTGGGGGATGCATGGAGAAGGGAGGATGGAAGTCGAATTGCAAACAATTGCTGGAATTTGGAATAATGGAGGAAAAATGACACACTATTCAAAAAGTGGACAGTGAGATCAGCAGGAGCAAAGTCAGAAGCAGGGATGAGAGTGGAGTGCAGGGGTAGCTGGACAAACGTCTCTGAAATGCTTCCAAGCCAGTGTCCACTGCAGTTTTTCTGCAGTGCCCTGCACTGAGAACTTCTCACTTCTGCACAGACTGTCCACTGGAGGGAGCCAGTAGAAGCCATGTCTGGGTTGTGTTCACACTTTGTCCATCAATAGTGCATCAGATCCTTGCCTTGATGTGGGCATTGGAGGCAGGGGGTTTACTGGACCAGCATGTTTCACACTGTGTTGTTCCTGGAGCTGGGTGTGAAGGACAGGAGCTTTCAGTTCCTGCATTGCACGGGCTGCTCCACTTGCCCTGGTGATATCCTGGGATCCCTCTATGATTTCACTCGGGGAAGGACTTAGATAGCTAAACCAAGGTTGGAAAATCACAGCACTCCAAGATCTTCACATGCCACCCAGCTTTGATGTCCTCTGATGCTACAATCCAAGATCATTATAACTGTAAGATTTCCGTAGCCCTTAATTCAACCAAAGTTCTAATTGAGCACCATCCTGGGCTGTGATTAGCAAGGTTTAGAAATACAGAGGATTTTCAAACCTCTGTTTGGAATCCCAGCCACAGTCTGAACCCATGATGGGGATTATACCAGAGGTGGGGACGGGAGAAAATTTGGACCTGTTCCTCTCTCTGATGACTGCCATGTCCTGTCTTCCT
>NW_007778379.1:0-474 GCF_000696425.1 Galeopterus variegatus
TAATATTCCTGATTGGCAAGTGGCTGTCTTCCATCCAGTGATCCAGGGACTAAGACTCCCTTCATCTTTTGACTCTACAATATTTAATATGTTGCTTCCAGGTGTTCACATAAAAGGAGAAAGAGCATGGAAACCATGCATGGACGTTTTATGACCTAAGCCTGGAAATGGCACACACGATGTTTGCCCATTTTCCATTAGCCACAACTCAGGTATATGACCACATCTTAGCACAGGGGACACTGGGAAAGATAGTCTAGTTAAGGGCCCAGGAGAAAGAAGAAACAGCACAGTTGGGCTACAGTTTCACCTGATAATTATGAATAGACTACAATGAAGTTCATAACCCTGCCATGGAACACTCACTGAAAGGGAAATTGTTCTTTGTCCTTTAGCTCATCTCGCTGCACTAATCCCTACATAACCAAGATAAAGACCCTTACAGGATGACTCTGTAACACTTCACAAGAGGGT
>NW_007778379.1:2396-3285 GCF_000696425.1 Galeopterus variegatus
GCTATTTAAGAGGCTGTGGGCAAAGTTCAGGAAAATCAACAGGAGATGATACTAAATAGGACTGGGGGAGGGCTAAAAATGGTGGTAACATGACACCCCTAGGCCGACAGGGGCAAGAGGAGGGAGCAGTCCCCAGACCTGCAGAGACCTTTACCTGTGAATGTAGGGGAGGGGCTTCTCTAAAGGCTTTTGGTGAAGAATTCAACCACTGCCAAGTGAGCACAGTGGGAGCTGGGGCATTAACACCACCAGCTTCACCTCCTCCTGCGCTCTGATTTCTGACTGTTGCCTTCCGGTGGGCTTGCCTTCCAGTGGGCTAGACCCAAAAGAAAGTAAAAAATCAGAGAGGTCCAATTAATGAGGTCCATAGAGTCAGCTTCCCCGAGCACAGAGCATAGTGAAGAAGGCAGGAAAGTAGATCCAAAGGGGCAAGATGAAAATAGATGCAAAGAGGTGAGTTTTCTAACTGTCTTGTTACAGAGTTTGCTTAATAAGAGCAGCAGTGCTCTTAAGGGAAGGAAGGAGAAAGTGATCTTTTTTATTTTTATTTTTTAAAAGATGACGGGTAATGGGATCTTAACCCTTGACTTGGTGTTGTCAGCACCACGATCAGCCAGTGAGCGAACCGGCCATCCCTATATGGGATCCGAACCCAGGGCCTTGGTGTCATCAGCACCGCACTCTCCCGAGTGAGCCAAGGGCTGCCCCAGGAGAAAGTTATCTTAATTCCAAAGGAGATGTCATTTGTGTAGCACTTTCTAATGCAGTGAGAATTATCGAAAGGATACTTATTGACTGTTCACGAGAACAGAGGCCTGTGCCTAGAGGGGAGGCTGACATGTGGACCAGTCAGGGAAAGAGCATTTAGATCCTTTCAGGCTTTTACATG
>NW_007778380.1:0-1320 GCF_000696425.1 Galeopterus variegatus
AAATATTGAAAGATAACTTGGTGACTTAGAATGAAATCTATTATAATGCTCAGTTTGTGATGTTATCATTGTAGGAAAACAGGAATTCATGATGCTTTCATTTAAACAAATTCTAAGCCTTAAACACCTTTAAAAATTACTTTTCTGTGAGGGAAAACAAAAAGGGCAGTTGTTCAGTGAATACGAAGTTCGGTTTTGCAATAAAAGAGTTCTAGAGATCTGTTATATAACACTGTACATATACTTAACACTACTGTACTGTACACTTAAAAAAGGTTAAGATGGTAAATTTAATGTTGTTTTTGACCATAATAACAAAAGGCACTCTTTGGACGCCGATATCTAATATAACATTAGTTTTACATTTTCTCTGTAAAGATCCAGTATATATTTTGCTATATTTTCATGTAACGGACCAGAAACTCCTGGATTCACTAAAAAGTGCCTCAGAATATCACATTAACTTTCTCAGAAAACTTTTATGATATTTGAGGCATTTGGAATAACAATTAAAAAAATACTACTGAATTGGCCAGAGACAATACTGTGTGTACTTTTCTAAAACATAAGCAGTTTAGTACTGAAATTTTCCTGCCTTCTCTAACCAAGACTTACTAAATTGATACCATTAGAACTAATTAAGTTTAAATCTCTTACTTAGGTAACCAGTGTTTTGAATTATACCGGATTACTTTCCCCAATTGGTGTTAAATGCAAGAACACAAATATATAAATTGAAAATAAAAATTTTGGCTTTCATACAATAAAAAAATTTTAAAGAAATGTTAATGACCTTTAAGAAATCTATTTTAGGAAACATTCACAGCAAGTAATTTCATTTGATTTAAGAATCATGTAATTAAGAGAATTAAGGCTATTAAGAGAGTAAGAGAATTATGACTATTTCTCTATATGTTTAGTTGGTTTATATGTCATATATAATAGGTAAACTATGAAATATAGAATTTCTAGATTAAATAACGCCGCTCATATGTATCAACTGACTTTTTCAATTTGTTTAGTATTCATTCTCTTCTCCAATTACAATTGATTTTTACTTAATGTTGCTAATTGTTAGGAAAATGGGGAAATACCTTAATCATTATAGGCATCTTCTAACCTAGATTTAATGCCATAATTTATTGCCAAGTTGTGTTATAGCTTGGATAAATGGAATCCTGTGCTTACATTTGTTCCCAAGTATAGAATAGTTGCAACAGAACCCAAATGGCCCACAAAGAAGCTACTTTACTTTAGAAGCTATTTTGCAGTGTCATTAACCACTTTTCAGGAGATTTTTCCTATAAAAGTTAAAAAAAA
>NW_007778380.1:1982-3285 GCF_000696425.1 Galeopterus variegatus
TGTGTATATATATATGTGCATATATATGTGTTAGTACTTATTTCACCCTTAATAAAATGCATTTTTTGTAGAAGACTGGTGGGTTTTGTTTTATTTTGTTTTTCTAATAAAATGTAACTTTTTGTAGAAGACTGTACAGATCTTGACAGTTATTTTTTAGTATTGTATTTATTCTGCTTGGCTAGAGAGTTGTTTTAAGGACTGGTAGTACTACTACTGGTTTTACTCACTTGTTTGGTCTTTACTTTCATTCAGAATTTTATTTATTATTGATTAGAACTGGAGAAAGTTTGTTGCATGATACTAATAGTTTATTTTTCATTCTTTTTCTGTGTATCTTTTAGTGGCAGTCACAAGAATATTATGTCATCTGTAAGGTAATTCCTTGATAAGCAGATGACCATCATAGACTTTAGCCATTGCAACCATGCCTCTCAAACCCATTGGAGTCTCAGTTGAAAACTCATAGTGGGCTTGTGGAACTTCAAATGACTAAAGTCTTTTAGTGTCTCTTACTTTTTTTTCATGGTTGCATATCAGCATTTGCTGAGCGTTTGATTTATTATTTCTTCTACAGTTTAGAAGTTTAGTTATTGTAATTAGAAGAATAGGTGTGCGTAATTATACTAGTACATTTCATTGTTACTGTTACCATTTATAAATTTTCTCATTTTTTCTTTAGTCATTCATTTATTCATACTCCCCAAATGTTTATCGAGTACTTGTGGTGTTTGTTTTCCCTTCTCCAGGTTAGATGTAACCTCTCATTTAGAAACAGTTACTCTTATTTTTATGGGATTATTTAAATAAAATTGTATAGATATGTTTTCCATCCCTTGGAATGCTCATCACATTAATTCCGTGCTAGTTTAAAGTGATTTCAGTTTAGCATTCTATTATTTAAAAGACAGTCTAGCCTAGTGGGAAAAGCAGTGTAGAAGAATGGAAAGATAGAAAAAAAATACAGAATTTGAAATTTCAAATGAAGACCACAGCAAGATATCTTGGTTCAAGCCTAGGCTCCTTCACCTCAGTTTTACTCACTGATTATTTACTGGACTTTGATTCTATACCAGGTCCTGGGGAAACCAAAAGATAAGATCATATCCTTGTCTAAAAGTTACTTTCATGGTAGCTGCATGGGTGGCAAAAATTAAGAAGCCTGAAAACACCACATATTGGGGAGGACATGGATCAGTGAGATCTCTATACCTTGTGGGAAGATGTAAATCAATACAGCCTGTCTTGAAACCAATTTGACATTATTGAGAAATCACATATCCTGCTACCCAGCAGTTCCCCC
>NW_007778381.1:0-954 GCF_000696425.1 Galeopterus variegatus
AAAAAAAAAAAAAAAAAAAAAAAAAAGTTTACAAAAGCAGAACATATTCCATGGAAAAAAGTTCACAATACAGAAGCAGCAAATACATAAAACAAGAGTTCATTGCTGCTAAGAGTTTCGTGTATACCCTTCCAAATGTTTTGTGTCTGAATGCACAAACACACATAAGTACGCTGGTTAATTTTTTAACCAACGTAGGATTATATTGGATGTACTTCTCAGCAACTTGCCTTTTTTCATTAATACACCACTGGGATGTCTTTACTTCTTGGGGTATCTACCTTATTTCTTTAAACAGCTGCAGAATAGTCCACTGCATGGCTGTACCATGGTTCACGTAGCTGTGTTCTCATGAACATTTAGATTGCTTCCAGGTCTTTACAGTCACAAACATTGCTGCAATGACAGCCTTGAATACACATCCATGGAAGAGGTTTCTGGACATAGAAATGTATTGGGAGCCATACTACAGCCTGGGGTTTTGTCAGGTGTCCCTATGGTGGCCCTGTGTGCTGGTGTCCTACCTCATGGGCATGTCTTGGATGTCTCCCATGCAGGACCTCAGCCTGCAATGGCCCCCCCAGCAGTGATGAGGCTCCATCCTCTGCTGTGAGGGCCTCCATCTTCTCCCCACCTGTCCTATTGAAGTTCCAGCCAGTGCCCAGACCCAAAGACGACTCAGAAAACGACCCTGGAGGCATAGAGTCTGTGCCTCAGAAGAGGAGTCCATAATCTTGTGTTTACAGACTGTGGTCCAAGGAATGAATAAAGTTCCTGTGGAGGTGCCTTCCTTCTTGTGCTAGGCTCCTTGGGGGTTGTGCAGTTCCACTGGCTCCCTCCAGACTGAAGAGGTGGTCAGGGTAGTGCAGGCCTGACCCCCTGGGCCTGGGCCTGTATACAGTAGGTGGGCCGGTTGGCACTACTGTGAAGTCCCCTCACTTGTACTCTAACATG
>NW_007778381.1:2776-3285 GCF_000696425.1 Galeopterus variegatus
GTCTGAGACTCGGGCAAACGTATTGATATGGCCCAAGGAAAGGGTCTGGCAGAAGAGACAGAAGGGACCAAGGGAGGGTTTTCGACCTCCAGGCTTGATGGCTACCTGGAGACGGTGGGGACCCAGTGCGCAGACATGGGAGGTGAACGAGTAGACAGCGATGTGGATGTCGCTTTGGAGGGCAGAAGAGGCGTGGTAGGACTAATAGGACTTGAGGCTCCAGAAGAACTTAAACATGAGAGACTGGGAACACGCGGGCCTTTTTTTAAAAGACCTGAGGTGGGAAAGACCTGAGAACCCAGGACGAGTTTGAGCAGGGATGGCACTGAGCAGGGACAGGGCGGGCGTGAACGACGCGGTCCGGAGAGAGGCCCCGGATAGGAGGGTGCTTCGAGGCGGAAGCAGCTCGGCGCGGAGAGCGTGCAAGCCGCAACCGGAGATCTAAGCCCTGGCGCCCAGGGGCCGGGCCCCGCCCCCTGCGGGCACGCGCACTCGGCGCGGGACCACGG
>NW_007778382.1:0-914 GCF_000696425.1 Galeopterus variegatus
TGTTGAGCACTTTATGGGAAGTTGAGATTCAGGCAAAGAGAGGGCATGATAGTTGAAGGAGAGAAGAAACGTGTTCATTGTATTTGGCAAGGAAAAGAACTCAAGATTCCCCTCTGTTATAACGCCCTGTACCCAATCTTTTATCTTAAATGGTGTCAGTAGAAAAATAAAAATCAGGGGTCTGCATTGGGATTGGGAGGAGATCTCATGTGTGTGGGCCCCATAATCCCCAGCCTCAGAGGGCAACCACACGCCTGGCTGCTAGAAGGCAGAATGTCCTCCCTCTACCATTGGCAACGTGCATAGCTTAGCTGAGTGAGGGAGGGCAAAGCAGGAGGTGCAGGAGCCCGAGATACACTGTATGAGGCTTCTTCTTACTTCCCTTCCCTTTATGATGTGAGGGTGCTTTGCATGGTTGGTGGGAACAAGGTAGGCTTCTTCCTTTGCACAGCAGGAGGCAAAGGAAACTTCAGGAGAACTTCCAACAANTCTACCATGTGAGGATACAGCAAGAAGGAACCATTTATAAGCCAGAAAGCAAAGCCTCACCAAACACAGAATCTGCCTTGATCTTAGACTTCCCAGCCTTCAGAACTGTGAGAAATAAATTTCTGTTGTTTCTAAGTTAAACAGTTTATGGCATTTTGTTAGCCCACATGGAATAAGACCTCTTTCTTTACCTCTACTCACTTCTAATTAGCAGTCTTGATTAGAGGACTATAGACAAGGCAACGGGAAGCCAGGAAGGTTTTAATCTAAGGGAAGATGCCAAAACTGGGAAGAAGAGGACTGTGAATTTCAGGATTAGACTATAGAGTTCTGACATAAGATTTTCATCACACGTAGTTGTTTCTGTTGAGCACTTTATGGGAAGTTGAGATTCAGGCAAAGAGAGGGCATGATAGTTGAAGGAG
>NW_007778382.1:2879-3285 GCF_000696425.1 Galeopterus variegatus
TGGGGCCTGGAAGGAGGTCTGGGATGGAGATGTAATTTGGGAAGTGCATCTCAGGAAGTAACGGGAGTGAACGAGCTCACCCAGTGAAATTAGGTAGTCAGAAAAGAAAAGTGCTGTAGAAACTTGGGGTATATTTGTATTTTCTGTTGGGCTAAGGTCTATGATTTGAGTAAGGAGGGAGGGGAATGACAAGAAGAGAACCGAGAGGCATTGGAGTGATAAAGGCCCAAAGCAGAGAGAACTATAAGTCTGAGAGGGTGGTCAGCAGAGTCAAAGGCCAAATAATTCCATGAATTTATCATTGTTCCATTTACCTCCCAATGGGCCATATCTCTAATGTTTGTGGTAATGGGATCTGCCTTTTTGCACCATGAATTTCCAGCTGCTTTCTATTTTCAGTCATGTA
>NW_007778383.1:0-3285 GCF_000696425.1 Galeopterus variegatus
ATCACAAAACTATTAATGGGTAGAATTGACATGCAATGTAGATATGCCTGGTACTAAGTCTCTGACTCTTTCTGTGACATATACAAGCCCTCTTCTTACATAGGATACAAACTGACTAGTATCCAGTGATAACAAATCTTCTGTTTTCCTGTGGCAAACCTGCTTCGATTTTTTTCACACCCAGTTGAGCTCATGGCACTGACTTCCTCAAACCTATTTTTGCCTCAGCTTATGCCCAGATCCCCCACTTGTAAGACCAATGATTGTGACTTAAAATAGAGTTGAGTCAGAAGAAAAAGGTGATCAGTCTTTTCACTTGTTGTTTAGTATTAAGGCTGATCAAAACAGCAGTGCATTTAACTTGACAACTATTTTCTTGCATCTTTGTATAACTTCACTTTTGCATTTTTGTTTTCTATCAGCATTGAAATAACAGACATGAAAACCCATTGTAGAGAGGCAAGGTATAGTGAGAGGCAACAAACTATATCTGCTAGACATGTCCTGTTTTCAAAGACATAGTCTGCCTATGTTTCACATGTTTTTGATATGATATGATACTATTTCAACAACATTTATGGTTAAATATCAACTAATTCATTCATCCACACATACTTTTAAACATTCAATAGATATGCATTACTTACTACTTAGTGCCAAGAATGGTGTTTTTGCTAGAGATGAAGCACTGAACAACGCTAATAACATGCCTCCAAGGAGCTCGCATTCTGTAGGAAATAAGTAAACACATATCGGTAGACTTATACAATGGTGATAAGTGCTGCAAAGAAAAGGAAAGAAGGGGAGGTGAATAGAAAGAGATGGTAGGTACTCTATTATAGAGTGCCTTCAGTTCCTATGGCTGCTATAGGAATTTAACACGAAACCCATGGTCTTAAACAACAAACATTTATTCTCTCACAGTTTGGTGGTCAGAGGTCTGATCTCTCACATTTTGGTGGTCAGAGGTCTGAAATCAGTTCCACTGTGTCAAAATGAAGGTGTCACTGGGGCCACATTTCTTCACTTACTTTTCACACTCCATTGTCTTTTCGAGCTCCTTGAGCTGCATCCCTTGCTAACTATTTTCAAAGACAGCAGTACAGCATTTCATCAGTCATCACACTGCCTCCTTCTCCCTTTGCTTTCCTGTTAAACAGCACTTGTGATTATATTTAGGATCTACCCAGATAATCCAGGATAATCTCCCTATTTCAAAATCCTTGATTGACTCACACCCGACAAGTCCCTTTAGCCATATAAGGTAACATTTACAGTTACTAGGGATCAGGACTTGGACATTATTTGGGCCTTCATTCATTGTGCCATGTTTAGGGTGTTCAAAGAAGGACTCTATATGGGGTGAAATCTGAACCGAAAACTGATGGAAGTGATTTAATTAGGAATGTGACTATCTAAAGAAAGAATGTTCCAGGGAGAAAACACAGCAAGATTAAAGAAATGAGGTGGAATCAGGCTTAGTAAGAGAACATAAAACATTAACTTAACTAAAAGGAACAAGAAGGAGAGCGTCTGATGGGGAATACGAGATGCTGCCCTTGTAGCACCTGTAATGGGTTCGGACCGTCTTTCACTGAGATGGGACTGGTTTGCATAGATGATCAACGTATCTGACATATTTTTATAGGCTTATTCTAGCACTTGCTTTGAGAATACACTCTAGTAAGGCAAGGGTGGAAGCAGGGAGGCCTTTTAGGAGGCTGTTTCAAACCTTGAGAGAGATGACTATGCCCTACATTAAAGGAAAATGATCACAAGTGATTTCATTCTATGTATATTTTGAGGTAAGAACCACAAAGATGGAAAGTTGAACTGAACACGAAATAAAAGATTGTTCTAAGGGGGGTGTGTATGTATCTGTGTATGTATGTGTGTGTGTGTTTCTCGATTGGAGTTGCTCTTTTCTGAGATGTAGAAGACGAATGTGTTTGGAAAAAAATCAAAAATTGTCTTTAGTTATATTACATTGGGAATTACACAAATTGAATTGCCATTTGGTGTTTGATAGTGAGATGTAATGATCTTAAACTTCAAGAGATACAAATTCTGAGGTGACCTAATAGGCTATTTAATAAAAAGTAAAATTTATGAAAATTGTTTATTATCTCCAATTATACGAAAATTGCAATGGATGATTCTTCCCACCTTCTCCAAGGCAGTCAAGCACGTAACAGTCTATCCCACTCAAACACAAAGATAGGAAGATATTCTCTTTACACTTTTCTCACCCTGTGGATATTTGCAGAAAACATTTAAGGGTTTACATTGCCATAAACCCTCACTTCAATCTTATGTCATTTTTACTAGTTTATACAAAAGCTGTTTCACATAAAGGTAACCATTTTTCCTCTTCATATGATTGTCCTGCTCTCCTCCTATGTTTTATTTTATGTGTACCATATGATTGCCCTGCTCTCCTCCTACGTTTTATTTTATGTGTACATAACATTTTCTATGGAAAATTTGTATTTCTCATTAATATTATATATCGATATTTTATTCAAAGAATATGCCCTTTATGCAATACGTAGTGTTAGACATTAGAGATTTCAAGAAAGATATGTGAGCTGTGCACTTATGGAACTTGAGGTCTACTGGGATCAAGATTTGGAGAAGCCTGGGATGCAGACTTCAGGATATTGCTAAATCTATGTCAAAATCTTCGTTCTATGAATATAGGCTGAACTCTCAAAAATTGAGCGTATAAATAAGATCTTATCTATATTTTACATCAGTGATTAAAAACATAATAGACGATAAGGGTGTTGGAGAGAGAAATCATAAAGCTAAAAGCAATTTTCATTATAATTGAAAGGGGAACACAGCCAATTGCTTATCAGAACAGTTAATGATTTTCAAAATAAAGGTCTCTCCCTATTGTGGGGGCATAGTTGTTACCCCAAACTGAAAGAGCTCACTATATGCTCTCTTGGAACTTGGCTTACAAAATATGATTATGTTGGCATATTTATGGTTACATTTATTACAAATATTGTATTTAAATATTATATTTTGTGTACTGCTCATTTATTGTTCATGTTATTATAGAATATTATTTAGAGATAAATGTATAACTGATTAAATGCTATATAAAATATATGTTACATATATGAATTCATCATAACATGAATTAAATATATGCATGAACTTATACTTTAAAAGGTACATACCAAATGGTTTATGATTAAACATTGTTTACAAACAAAGGTAACCAAATATCGAATATCCAAAAAACATAAAACTTAGCAAGCAACAATCGCAACT
>NW_007778384.1:0-666 GCF_000696425.1 Galeopterus variegatus
AAGTCCTCTATAGCATCATTAGATATCACAGATTCTTTCCAAGGACTCCTAGTGTATTTTGAATACAGAGATATCAAATCAAGCCTAATACATATTGCAAAGTCAGTATATTCATCTTTGATATGTGGGTGACACTCGAATGCTGTAGTATCTGACATCAGAAAGCTGGTGGCTATGATGTTCATTGCATGTTCATTATTCAACGGAAAAAGGGAGATATTGAGGGACTGGAGAGTGCTTGTAGGAGAAAAAACCTGTCAGTATATTTTCTTTGCTGCACCACTAGCCAACTTTCTGCAACTGGTTTTTTGTTTGGTTGGGCTTCTTTCTCCAGTAATATTCAGCTGTATCAGGAGAAAACTTGGCAGCTTGCAGACATCCCCTTGGGTTTGGAGGTGGTTGTTGGTGGACCTCACAGTGTGGTTGCTTTTGCTTTTAAAGGGATTTTAAGTGCAGAGCTCAATAGATCCAATAGTTCCACAGTCTTCTAGTTCAAGAGATATCAGTGAAATTTTACCAGGATTATTCTACCTATTTTTTGTAACTTTTTATTTTGGAAAAAATCATTAGAATGATCTTGGGATTATTCTTGAAATTGGCAACATATGTATTTGGCAGAAATTTTTCTCTGATGCCATTTCTTGCTTTCCAGGATTTTATTTTTTT
>NW_007778384.1:1447-3285 GCF_000696425.1 Galeopterus variegatus
TCTTAATTGTCTATGATATAATAAAGCAAACCTTGAACCATGTTCTCTGGCATCATGTACACTCAGCACACACACACACACACACACACACACACACACACACACCTCATACATAAAATTGTACATACACACATACACACAAACATCAAAATAGTTTAAACAGTTTTTTAATAAATTATGAGTAAATCTATTTTTTATGAATTCAATAGTTGAAATAGCTATGTAAACAATTGGTTGTATTTCTTTGTCATAAAGTAAATGCTTTTAAAAAATGCAAGTTTTTTTAGGGATTTGAACAAAGTTTCAGTAAACATCCTTCTGCATACCTTTTGCACACATGTGCAAGACTTTGTCTAGATGTACGTACAGGACTGGAATTCCTGGGGCATAGGTTACCTGCATCTTCACCTTTACTAGATATTGCCAAATGGTTCTTCAAGAAAAAGCAGTTCAATCAATGTTCACATCTTACACTACATGAAAATTTTCATCACTGCACATGCTTGCCAGTTATTAATAATGACAGATATTATCTTGAAAAAAAATTTTTGCCAGTCTAATTGAGAGGACATGATATTCCATTCTTGTTCTTATTTTGGATTTCCCTGATAGTGGCTGATGTGACATAATTTTTTATATGCTTATTTGATGTCCTGGTTTTCCTTCCCTTAAATATTCAATTTATTTTTGTGTAAATTCAATATTTTTATTGATTTTTGACATTTTTAATATGATCTACACTCTAAACTTTGTTCCATGAATTGGAGATATCTTCTCACAGTCAGTGACACAGATTTTCCTTTTGTTTGTAATTTTAATTTTAAATACCTGATTTTAATTTTAATTCAAATCTTGTGCTTTCAACATTGTGTTTAAGGAAAGCTTATTTATTTCTATTGTATTAAAAACTTCTGTTTTCTATATTTTAAAACTTTTGTTTCTCTGCACATCTGAAAGCTATTTTATGTGTGATATGGTACAAGAAATAAACTTTGATTTTGTGCGTGTGCATAGCAAACCATTCTAGCTCCACTTCTTCACTAATTTTATCACATCTCTGCCATACATCGTGTCCATATACGTATAGATTTCTCAGCTTTCTCCTGCATTGGATAGATCATTTGGGCTCTATGTATGCCAATAACAATCTCTTTTTTCTACATTTTTATAATATTTTTTTATATATCTGATGGGGTCATTTTATCATTCCCGCATAGTCTGTGCTCTTCCTGGGTTTTCTTCTTATAAATGAATATTAGAATTAGCTATGCATGACTCACAAGGCTCTCTAGAGCAACATATACATATATTTCTATAGCATTTTGGGTTGAATTTTTTGTTAAATTGTTGATATGCTCTTACCTTACAGTTTTCTCCCTCCTTTTAACTCTGAAGACTTCAAATTTGTATACTATATGTCTATTACAGACTATTTTATTGTATCTCATTCTTAAGAAAATTATTCCTTTTAGTAAACATCCTTCTGCATACCTTTTGCACACATGTGCAAGACTTTGTCTAGATGTACGTACAGGACTGGAATTGCTAGGGCATAGGTTACCTGCATCTTCACCTTTACTAGATATTGCCAAATGGTTCTTCAAGAAAAAGCAGTTCAATCAATGTTCACATCTTACACTACATGAAAATTTTCATCACTGCACATGCTTGCCAGTTATTAATAATGACAGATATTATCTTGAAAAAAAATTTTTGCCAGTCTAATTGAGAGGACATGATATTCCATTCTTGTTCTTATTTTGGATTTCCCTGATAATGGCTGATGTGACATAATTTTTTATATGCTTATTTGATGTCCTGGTTTTCCTTCCCTTAAA
>NW_007778385.1:0-3285 GCF_000696425.1 Galeopterus variegatus
TATACCCAGGAACTTTTTCATTTGCTAATAATGTGCTAGAGAGTAAGACAGATAAAGCACATGGGGTTTTCCTTCAACTGGGCTGGAGCGTTTGCAAGGGTAGTAGAAATAGATGGTAAATAAGCAAACACACTAAGAAGATCAAAACATGGAACAGAGTGATGGGCATAAAAGTGATTTGATGACTGCTACAGATGGGTGGTCATGGAGGGCCTCTCTTGGAAGGCACATTTGAGCTGAGACCTGAATGACAAGAAGCTGTGAGCCATGTGAGCAGTCAGGGGAAGTGGACAGGCGGAGGAAACAAGCACAAAGGCCTAAAGGCAGGAATGAGGTCGGTGTCTTCAGGTGATAAAAAGCATGCTAGTGTGGCTCGTGCCCAGTGAGAAAGGACACCAGGTGAGATCAGAAAGAAAAACCTACGGAAGGTCTCAGCTTTTGCTTTAAGTTCAAAGGTGAAGTCCCGGAGGGCTTTAATTTGGGAAATGGTATGGCTTAATTTAGAACTTTGAAAAGTCACTTTGAAGAGTGCATTGAAGAGCACGTGGTGAAATAACGGAGGAGACTAGTGCAGTGCGTAAAGCCAGTGAAGAGGGCACCTTGTACAGGAACCTTGTACAGTGACAATAAGTCAATGTATGCAGGATATACTTGTAGGTAGGGTAGCTTTGTTGATTAGTAGGATGTCACGGATGAGAGGAAGGAGCATTTAAGTTTCTGGTTTTGAGAAGGACTGTTGTAGTTCTTTTCTACCTAATCTATTCTGCCTGTTCTACTGACTAAAAGTAGAAAAGTTAACGACATTGCACCCATGGAGTCTTTCCCCTAGCACTTACCAGTTTATACTTCGATGAAATTTCACATCATGCAATGTATTTCAAATAAGAATGGTATATCTTTCTTAGGAGAAGAAAAGACCACAATTTATGTGGCTGCTTCAAATTATTTCAATATTTTCAAATAAAAGCTTGGCAGTTATCACAAGAAACAAGCCATTTTATTTCCCAGTACACTCCTTTAAATGACATCGTGCTGAGCCAAAAGAAAACCAAAACAATGCTTTCTCTAGCCATGAGTTGTGAAAATTGAAAAACAGTCTTCAGGTAGAGCTGATAAGCATTGAGCACAGGAGACATGCCACGAGAACCACATATGTGAAGTAAATTCACGTGTAGCTTAGATCCAGGGTCCCAGAGCCATCTTGAGCCCACAGAGTTGGTGGAGGGGAAGGTGGTCTGCCATCCTTTGGACAGGATGTTTCCAAATTCTTTATCTGTTGCCTGGCCTTTCCAGAACAGTGTTGTCCAGTAGAAACATAAGGTGAGCCACATATGTAAATTTGTATTTTCTAGTCGTCATTAAAATAAAAAAAGTAAAATTAATTTTAAGAAAATATTACATGTAACCCAACACACCCAAAATATAGTAATTGCAACATATAATCAATATAAAAATTGTTAATGACATATTCTACATTATTTTATACTAAAACTTTGAAATTTGGTGTGTAGTATATATTTACAGCACCTCTCAATTAGACTAGTTTTATTTCAAGTGCTCAATAGTCACATGTAGGTAATGGTTAGACAACACAGCTTTATAGTGCTAGAATATAGATAGAAGAAAAATATGTATATTCACATATACATATATATTCATTTCCTATTAGCAAAATTTGCTCTCAAATGTCTGAAAAGAAAATAACTCATGGCATATCATAGACATGACACAGGTAGTTCATAAATATGAGGTTACTTCAAAAAGTTTGTGGAAAAATAGAATTAAAAGAATATGAATATTTTCATGAAATTTTGAAATAGCCTTGTAAGCAGCTAGTAACTGCCCAAAAGATCTGCATAATTTAGGAGTAGAATGGCACCTACATTATTTGACCTTTGATAATTTATAGCCACATTTTAAAGACTCAGCTTTATCTGGGCTCGCTTTTAAAAGCTGTGATTGTTTTATGTTTTATTCCTTTTATTTTTTCTTTAGTCAAAAGTGAAGCTGTAAAGGGGCAATAAAATTATCCCTAAAATATTTTTCAGAGCCCCTGAATGTGCATGTCTGGACTTATCCTTTTATGTTTAAATGTTCATAACACTTTCTTTCTCGAGGAAGAGAATCTGTATGTTAAGATTGCAGTTGGGTGCCAGGAGAGGCATTTTGGTATTGTCAGGCTTCAGATAAGAAAGCTGTGGCCAGGAAGGGTTCGCCGGTCTTTTTGACAGCACAGTGAGGCCAGATGTGGCATACATCTAAACTGCACATGCCTCTCAATACCCGGGCTCAAAATCCACATCATTAGCATTATTGTTATCCTGTGTGTCTTGAGATGGAAATGGTGACCAAAGTCTTTGCAGACCAAGAGCCTTTGCAAATCCCTCATTCAAGGTGGCATGAATTGATGATGCCAATTTAATCACTTTGGAAGGTCTCAGCTTTTGCTTTAAGTTCAAAGGTGAAGTCCCGGAGGGCTTTAATTTGGGAAATGGTATGGCTTAATTTAGAACTTTGAAAAGTCACTTTGAAGAGTGCATTGAAGAGCACGTGGTGAAATAACGGAGGAGACTAGTGCAGTGCGTAAAGCCAGTGAAGAGGGCACCTTGTACAGGAACCTTGTACAGTGACAATAAGTCAATGTATGCAGGATATACTTGTAGGTAGGGTAGCTTTGTTGATTAGTAGGATGTCACGGATGAGAGGAAGGAGCATTTAAGTTTCTGGTTTTGAGAAGGACTGTTGTAGTTCTTTTCTACCTAATCTATTCTGCCTGTTCTACTGACTAAAAGTAGAAAAGTTAACGACATTGCACCCATGGAGTCTTTCCCCTAGCACTTACCAGTTTATACTTCGATGAAATTTCACATCATGCAATGTATTTCAAATAAGAATGGTATATCTTTCTTAGGACAAGAAAAGACCACAATTTATGTGGCTGCTTCAAATTATTTCAATATTTTCAAATAAAAGCTTGGCAGTTATCACAAGACACAAGCCATTTTATTTCCCAGTACACTCCTTTAAATGACATCGTGCTGAGCCAAAAGAAAACCAAAACAATGCTTCCTCTAGCCATGAGTTGTGAAAATTGAAAAACAGTCTTCAGGTAGAGCTGATAAGCATTGAGCACAGGAGACATGCCACGAGAACCACATATGTGAAGTAAATTCACGTGTAGCTTAGATCCAGGGTCCCAGAGCCATCTTGAGCCCACAGAGTTTGTGGAGGGGAAGGTGGTCTGCCATCCTTTGGACAGGATGTTTCCAAATTCTTTATCTGTTG
>NW_007778386.1:0-1048 GCF_000696425.1 Galeopterus variegatus
AAGCCTTAAAGGAAAAGTGCTGATTTTTTTCCCTTTTATAATGCATGGAGATAGATGAGGTTCTTTTAGAACGTTTCTCATAACGTACCAGATTTCCTCCCCCCACCCCAGATACTATTTGAATATATCTGAAAATCTTACCTGGAAAATATTCTGAGGTATCTGACCTCATTTTTCTCCCCAAAATGGTTGTATTTTTTTTTTTCCTTTTTGTCTTTTTTCGTGTCCGGCAACGGATCACAACCCTCAGTGTCGCGCCCGTACCGGACCAGGACCAGCAACGGGATCGCAACCCTCGGTGCTGTGCCCACCCCTTGCTCAGCCAGTGAGCGGGAACCAGTCTGTATGTGGGATCCGAACCCTCGGCGGGAGCGCCTCCGCACTCCCAAGCGGCAGTGCGCCACCGGGCCAGCCCAAAATGGTTGTATTTTTTAAGGGAAACCAGGCAATCATCTGTAAAGCAGTACTCACCTGGGGTGATTTCAGGGGACATTTGGTGACATGTGGAGACATTTTTGGTTGTCAAAATTGGGGTTGGTGGGATTAGAGTTTGCTACTGACGTCTAGTGGGTAGAGGCCAGGAATTCTGCTAAACATCCTACAATTCACAGGACAGTCCCCTCAACAGAATTGCCAGGCTCAAAATGTGAGTAGTATCGAGGTTGAGAAACCCTTCCATAAAGGAATGAGGCTTCCCCATACATGTCAGCAGCCAAAGGGAAAAAAAAAAAAATAAATGCAGCCAAAAAAAAAAAAAAAGAAATGAGGTTTAAGAAACAACCTGGTGTTAAACAAATATTTCTAAATGGGGTTTATTGTCATCCTATTAATCATGTTGAATTGCTCTATTAATTTGTAAGAGATCATCCTTACTCTACTTGGAACCAAGGCAGGAAAAATTAGGTGGGGGAATTCAGCTTAAAAAAAACTATTGGAAGTCCTAAGTGTGGTGTGACTATAAGAATGCTTTTCTTGTCTCTGTTCTCACAGTCTCAGATTCCTGCTCACTTGATATCCTTTCCCATATGCAGTCATTTAATCACAATCT
>NW_007778386.1:2317-3285 GCF_000696425.1 Galeopterus variegatus
TATAATTAAGACACCAATTTCTAGACACCTAGACATAACCCTGACATACAAATATATTTCCAAATTAAAATGTCTAAAGCACATGCTCTGAAGTCATCCTTTACTTGCCCACTCCTGATTCCTACCTCTCACAAGTACACATTCAGTCTCCCCACACAGATCCACTTGACCTCTAAATCTTGATAGTTTCTCTGAAACATCCCTATACCCCTAGCCCATCCCCAAGACCATTGGTGCTGTGCCTATAGTCCTAAATCAACTCAATCTCCTTAGTATCTCTTCCCTCCCTCTTCTGCACTATTATTTTCTTAAGAGGTGGGGGAATGATGTGATTTGAAAAAGTATTGACAGCAGCATCAAAATACCTAGCATCCCAACAGGATTAAAGAACAGCTTTCACTTGAGTGTATAAATTCTATATGAAATCTATGATGGCAGTTAAAGAAAATGTTGTGATTCTATAGTTGGACTAACAGCTGGGAATGTCTTTTAAGGTAAGAATTAGCCTTTTAACTCACCCCACAATCGATTTTTTTCTGCAAATAGTATATCTTTACCTGGAATTTCTTTAAACAACCATAAAACTTTAGGAAATTGATTTAGTTTTTTAATCTTTTAGTAGTTTTGTTAAATCAAGCTTTTTTATCTTTGCTGTATAGACAACTAAATTTGGCTTCCAATTTAAACTTTGTAAAGTAGCATAAATTTTTCCCTTTTTTGAGATCGGAAATTAAGTTTAGAATCCATCCATTTTTCTCCATCACTACAGTCCTTACTCTGGTACTGGCTATAATCAGTCACCTAAAATTCTGCAGTAGTTTGATAAGGTATCCCTGCTTCTTCTGGATTTGGTTCCTTCCAATTGTTCTCCACACAGAAAAAAAAATTATTTTTTTAATGATATTTCATGCTTAAAATGCTTTAATTTTCCTTTGCCTTAAGATAAAGTCTGAAGTCCTTAATGCAGC
>NW_007778387.1:0-896 GCF_000696425.1 Galeopterus variegatus
CCCCTCAATAACAACCCTAAATGTAAACACATTAAACTCCCCATTCAAAAGACATGGACTGACTGATGTATTAAAAAGCTAGACCCAAGTATATGCTATCTTCGAGGGAATCAATCCCCTGTAAAGACATACACAGACTAACAGTTAAAGGATGAAAAAATATATACCATGCAAATGGAAACTGAAAATGAGCAGCAATAGGTATTAGTATATGGGATAAAATAGACTTTAAACCAAAAACCATAAAAAGAGTCAAAGAAGGCCACTATTCACGATAAAGGGATATATCCGGCAAGAAAAATAACAATCAAAAATATGTATGCACCCAACATTGGAGCACCCAGATATACAATATAAGCACTATTAGATCTAAAGAGCAAGCTAGACCTCACATGATAAAAGTGGGGGACCAAAACACCCCTCTGACAGCATTGGACAGATCTTCTAGGCAACAGATCAGCAGAACAACACAGGATTTAAAGTACACTTTAGGCCAATTGGACCTGGCAGATATCTACAGAACATTTCATACTACAACTACAGAGTATATATTCTTCTCATCAGCACATGGAACATTTTCCAGGATAGACAACATGTTAAGTTGCAAATCAAGTATAAACAAATTTTAAAAAATCGAAATCATCTCAAGAATCTTTTCAGACCAAAACAGATAGAAACTAGAAAATAATAAGAAGCAAAACTCAGGACACTAAACAAATACATGGAAATTAAGCAACAGGCTTTGAATGACCCATGGGTCCAAGAAGAAATTAAATAAGAAATTGAAAAAAATCTTGAAACCAACAAAAACAAAGACACATCATATCAAAACCTCTGGGATACTGCAAAAGCAGTACTATGAGGAAAGTTTATTGCAATTAACTCTTACATAAAAA
>NW_007778387.1:2692-3285 GCF_000696425.1 Galeopterus variegatus
CAGGAAAGAGAAAGAAATAAAGGGCATCCAGAATGGAAAAGATAAATTCAAACTGTCCCTGTTTGCAGATGACATGATACTATTATAGAAAAGCCTAAAGACTACCAGAAAACTTTTAGAACTGATTAATAATTTCAGCAATGTTACAGAATAAAAAGTCAACACTCAAAAATCAGTAGTGTTTTTATTCCCAAATAATGAACTAGCAGACAAAGAAATCAAGGAAGTAAGCCCATTTACAATACTCACTAAAAAAAAATAAAATAAAATACCTACAAATCAGTTTAACCAAGGAAGTGAAAGATCTCTATGAAGAGAAGTGCAAATCACTACTGAAAGAAATTAAACACAAAAAATTGAAAAGACACTTTTGCTCTTAGATTGAAAGAATCAACATTGTGAAAATGTCCATACTACCTAAAGCAATCTACAGATTCAATGCAAACCCCATCAAAATACCAATGACATTATTCAGAAATATAGAAAAGACAATGCTAAATTCATATAGAACAACACAAGACCCCAAATAGCCAAACCAATCCTAAGCAAAAAATAAAGCTGGAGGCAAAACAATATCTGGCTATAAATTATAC